>NW_008246060.1:11621518-11641725 GCF_000691975.1 Corvus brachyrhynchos
CTCTTTCCGAGGGAGAAGCCGTTCTTTCCAGTCAGGTAAGCAGGGAGCAGTGGGGTAACACCATTCCAAATAATCACATGTGAACTCTTTTGCCTATCTTGTACACTTGGTTATTGGTATTGTAGCTATTACTGCTTGCTTTCTTATCTCACTGCTGTTTCCAGTAAATTGTTCTTATCTCAGCCTGGGATCTTGACTTTTTGTGCCTTCAAGTTTCCTCTCCAGCCACAGGCAAGGGGAGGGGGCAAGTGAGCAGCACGTGGTTTGGGGAGTCCCAGCAGCAGCTGAGGAGTACCACTCCTGAACCACAAGAGAGCCCTAACCTCCTGTTGGAAGGTTTATGTGTTTTCAAAGGGCAAAGCCAGAGGTACAGGAAAGCCCAAGGTATAGCTAGAGATACAGGGAATATTTTTATTATGCACACACAATGATATATAGAAATTTCAATGACCTTCAGATTCCTAGACTATTTATTCAGGAGGAGAATGGAGAAGTACAATGTTTCACCCAGTCTAAAAGCATGGTCTCATGAGCCAGTACAACTACATCCTTTACTTTCATATAGTGTCACACTTTATTCTTGTCCTGAATGACTTTCCTACAGCAACATACACTGAATTTTAGGACAAGAACCAAAAGATGAAAGATGCTGCCAGAGAGAAAGGGAAAAGAGAACACAGCAAGATGCACAGCCTCAAGTACATCAGCTTGACTAGTGGGCTATACTGTAAGTATTTTTTCTTCTATTTTCACATGTGGGCTCCACTGGCTTCAAAAATCCTTGTTTTGCAAAATGCAAAGTGTTACAGCAGCTCCCATGCAACTCTGAATAATATGAGACAGGTTTTCAGACTGTAGAGAAGAATGTCACAATGTACAGAATGAGTCAGCTGCTGATTTGACATAGCCAAACATTTAAATAATATTTAAATAGGGGGAAAAAAGGTATGGGTGGATAGGAACACGTGATGGAGGGCACCATGCTACTGTAGCTGACACAGAACCTGTTCCTGTTTAACACTCAATGTAATGTCCACTCAGTATCTGAACACTACTTAATCCTTTAACCAAGACTTACAATGTCCAACTACAGTGTTTCCTGGGAAGACAGATGCTAAAAAAAATTACAGCACACTCTTGTCTTAGATAAACACGGTACTGAGGAGCAAGAGGAATTGCAATCTCTTTTTCCAGTAACCAGTGGCACCTTAAGAACAGAATTCAAGTAATAATCTTTTCCAGAGTACCACTGAAACCAGAACTTCTCTATTACTTGTATAGGTTGCTTCTTGGAATGGGTTTTGTGAGCTGATTTTAACTAATTAAGTAATTTTTATACAGATTTCAAACAGCTCTTTGAGCAGAACAGTCTCCTGAAGTTGTAGGTAAGTAGCTTGATACTACCTACTGCGTATTCTGTAGGTACTTCAATTACTTGAAGCTACACTTCAAAGACAGCTGCAGCATATGTTATTATACAGAAGTTTATTTGCATCCGCTATAAGTACAATTTTTGATAAAAACTTACGTGATCTGAAAAATTAAGTTACAGGAATTTTTTATCACCTTTTGACACGACACCAAAAGCACCTGCTATAATTTAGAAGTTATTGGACATTGGGCTGGAAGGCACATACTAAATCACTCGTTATCTATTTTCCCCAATTTGAAATAGAGTTCAAAACTGTCCTTAAACCTGTATCAAACTCTTATCTGACTTCATTCTCAGAAACTTTTAAAGAAATAAAAACCAAGAGAAACCTACAACATTCGTTGCTTTAATTTATTTTTCGGTCGTCCAATAGGTTTTGCATATCGTCTCCTTATTTGCGCAGCTTTCTCATGAAGCAGCTTTCTCCCTTTCTTCTTTGGTCTACAGACCTGGCAAATCCACATCCCTATATAAAGGAAAAACAGTTTAGTTGTACACAATTTATCTAATCTGTACTGCAGGTGTGTACCAAGATACATACCAAGTAGATACAAGGTCAGCAAATTATCTCTTGAACAGGACATAGGGAAGGGAAAGTGGACCAAAAAAAGTGATCCACCTCTACCCATACTCTGAAATTTTTAAAAGCAAAGTGCTCACGGAAAGGGGAAAACAAGAGGCAACTAGGATCACACAAAAGATTACGAGCAATTAGGTTCCTAGAAGAATTTCCGTTCTAGCTTGTCCCTCCTTATACCACCTAGATCTTTCTTCAGACACAATTAAGATGGGGTAAAAAATTTATATGTGTGTTACAAAGCCACTAGGGTAGGGCACGCTAAAGAATATTTCAGATCACACCTAGGTACATTTGTTTTAATACACAACTTGAATTTAGCATCCTTTTAGCATCAGATAGCCACGTCTAAACATTTATTGTAGATAAGGCTGCGGACTGGGAGGGGAAGAACTGAAGAAAGTCTTTAATGTAACTTTAAGATTAAATAGGGAAAGGCATAAAGATGTAAGAGCAAAGGTGAGAGGTGCCATAAATCAGAAATCTAGAGGTTAGAGAACCTGAAGACACATGCATTTTGTTTTGTTTGCCTGTTTTTCTGATTACTCTTACAAAAGGCCTGAAGAAGAGTCTCTCCTACATGTTCCAAGGACTTCTTTGTTGGTATATATACTCCAAGCATTTTAACAGCCCTTCTAAAATTTCACCTTCAATAAACTGGTCAACAACTCATTACACAGTGAATTCATCTGGTCAACTATATGCTGACCTTTATTATTTTCCTGAGAATAAAACTCCTCACATAATGACAAATAAAATTGGCTTTGATAGGAATGAAATCATACTGTTTATTGTTGGAAAGAAAAACCAAATTAGCATGCTCAAGAGGTTTTGGTCACTTCATACAAGACTGCAAATAAAAGTATTTTCATGGAAAGGGTTTTTAAGATCACCTTTTGGCATTCGGGATAGTGGCGGGTCACAGCACTCCATGTGGAACCCTCTATCACAGGAGTCGCAAAAAAGCATGTTATCCTGAGGGCGGCAGGGATGAGGGGGTGGAGAAAAGGAAGGAAAGAAGAAAGACTTAATATAGCATTGCTTGAAGTTGTACATCAATTATTTGCATTTGTGCACGTGCTAATTATAAAGCTACTGTAAACAAAGACAAGTCAGGAACACTCAACAAGTCCAACTTACTGCATTTTTGCCTTGGATCCTACACGCACTGCAAGTCTTGCATTCAATACACTGCCACCTCAAGGCCTTCACATTTGTTGTTAACTCAGGACAGAATTTCAAACATGATGGATGTCCTAAAAAACACCAAAACGTTATTGAGAGCTTGAGATTAAGACTGGTTAGATTAAGTTCAGCATGATGTAACCACCACCACCAGAACCCTGCAGGCACCAGCTGCTTTCGGAATTTTGCAACACATTATTTAACTCATCTCCTGCATACAAATACACAGAATAACTGTTGTGAAACCCATTCATGAAGACAGGTAGAAAACTGACTTCTACTGTAACTGACATCTCTGAGTGGTCTACATAAGGACCTAAAACTGAACTTCTATTTTCACCAGGTTATTTCCATAGCATATTAAACTGTTATTGGTTCTGAAAAAAGTGTATTTATAAACTTGTCCACATTCCCCATTTTGGCAGTGCAAAATAAACTGAGGAAATCTTTAGATAAAACCATATTAGCTATTTTTCTTACTATACTAAGTATCTACCAGAGAAACTGAACAGCCAAACTATATGCATTTTTCATTCCAACTTATTACTTAATTACACACAAAGAACAATTTCAGAGTAATAAAAAGGGAAAAAAAGCATCTGGCAATTGGCATAAGAAAGACATACTGCAATAGGTTTAAAATTGAAGGGGTGGGTGAGGAGGGGGGCCTGGGAGTAGTTGAACTACCATCTCCCACAAAACACAAAATTTCCTTAGCAGGACCATCCTCTTTTCACAGTAGCCTTGAAGGCCTACATGACTTTTCCAATTAACAGAAGATACCAGACAACTGAACACATCCAACACCTTAGGCAATACTGGCAGTGATTTTTTCATGTCTTCAACAACCTCAGAGTGTCCCCTTAATCCAGAAAAGATAAAAGCACTGCTAAATAGGAAGGGATAAACCTTCCCAGGGAAACACTTTTTTACAGTATTATACTTAGAGATTATCTATTAAGAACATCACAGAAGTTGTCAGAGAGATAAGAATCCCTGATGCCATGCTGCTGCACTTAGAGATGGCTGCAGTGACGTGGTCCGCATGAAAGGCGCTTTCTTCTCACTGTCAAGAGTTGGGATGAGTGCTTTCTTCTAGGTAATGCTGTAGTCACAGTGATTCAGACTTTCTCTATCGACTGTTTCTCAGTCCAGGACTGAGCTAAAACACCACAAACAAAAATACAGTCTAATCCATGAGCATTCGCTATGTTTGTCTTCTAGTGGACTGAGGCATGAATGGCAAAGACAACTGATAGAATGCAAAAGCCAATTGAATAAATGACAATTTCAGATTTTACTTCATTTTATTCTGTGTATTAAACCACTTCATTGTTAACCTTTGAAAGACAACTTGAATTGTGCATATTCTCAAAATAAAATGCAGAGATATAATCTATTAGTAAGGAGAAATCAATAATAAATTCAAAGAGTAGTTTCAGAAAGATATTGAAAAAGCATAACTCATTTGATTCTTAGCATACAGTTTAAGATATCCCAACATCCTTTGTGGTTAAAACTGAGTACGCACTTTCAAGAAAGTGACAAATATACTATAACTGCAGAGATTAGTTCAATGAGATACTGTTGCCCTCAATGAAACCCCCTAGAGATGCTGATATTAGTTATCAATATCTACATAAAGACTTATTTTATCAACTATGACTTAATAACTGTATTAACACGTTGAAGTGTAGTCATAAACCAATCACCTCCATGTAAATATATTTAATTCCAGTTACCTACCCTGCACAGAAGAGATTTATTTCAAGGACCAAGCTGCAGTTAAAATTGTTGATTTTAATTTTAAGTAAGTAACTGTGAAGTATAAACATAAGAAACATCCATTCTCACTGGCTGGTAAACACTGATTGAACAAATTAAGTGTAACTGTGCTACTTTATATCTCTTATCTACCAATGGAACATTTCTCATTCAAGCAATTACACAGCTTAATACATTTCTTTAGGCGCCAGATTTTATTATCAGACAAAAACCTCAATAAAAAAAATTCCACTGGTATTAAACACAAAGATTCTGCCTGCAATTCCAAATCCTTGAGCCACGAGTAACTAGAAGCTGGAAGGGTGCAAATGGGAACCATCACTATGTATTTGCCATGTTCCTTCACTATCTTTTCTAGGTATGCACTAGCAGAGACAGCCCAGAAATCTTTAGATTTCAAAATCCCATATAGTATTGTTCTTTAATAGCTGATAATACTTAAACTACTCATTTTAGACAAATTGACATAGTGCAAATGTAACAATAACATGTATAGGGTAATGCCTACCGGACATTAAGTGGTAACCAACAAGTTTCAATTTTAAAAGGAACTCTGTTTAACTACAGTCATAGCAGTTACACAGATTTTGTAGTTTAACAGATTTCTGTAGTCAGTTGAAGTTACTGTGTCCTTCACTGATTTTACAGCTATTTTCTTTTAATTTGAGAGCTGAAGGAAAGCATGTTTTGGGCTTCCAAATTTGCAGTATTTCAGCTCTAACTAATCTAAACTGAAATTAAAAACATACTATCTTCTCCATATCCAGGAGCTGATAAATCTCCAAGTGGTTTTCAGCACTAGTTTGAAGTATTTAAACTGGTAATTTCTCCTGGTTTCACCACATGACTTTCTTTTAAAAGTCAGCAACATCAACATTTTAATGTATCAAACAAGTTTACCAGATTACTGGAAATTTAGACCTTTGAAAGCTGGAAAATTTCACCAGGAATATATATATAGGCCTACTTTAAAATGAAACACCTTAAAATTCATTCAACAGTTAAGATTTGTTATACACTGACATGGCAGAAATAGGTGAGATCAACAAGTCAAAAGTGAAAGTCTCATTCCTTTGTGACTGAAGGCAATTTCTGTAACCCACCCACTTTTGTGTATTCCTCACAAAGTTGAGCCTTGTTTATTCATTAAGGATTTGATGAAACAACTAGTCTTTTAAAAGAACAAGCATTAGGTCAGTGACTACAATTAAACACAGTGCTAAATAAGTTATGCCAAGATCTCCCGTTATTTTTAACCTTAACACAAATGCTGGGAACTACTGTACAAGGTAATACAGAAAAAAAAACCCTCTCAACTTGTGTTTGATAATCTTTTAGGTAGAAAGCATTATTATTATTTTGGGAGACTTCAACTATGAGCAGAGATGGTCAGTGCACCTATCTTGGGGATGTACCAGTTTTTTCTACCTGCAATTTCTTAGCAGTTCATTTTATTCAACTAGCCCAATATCCTTACACAGACAGCACTAATTAAGACAATTTCTATAGTCCATTATTACTAAAGCATACCCTAAATCTCACTTAGAAAGCTATCTCTGCCCAGTTGTTTCCAAACATTTTCTGTTCTTCTTTCTCTTGACCTGAGTCCAATGTCTCTGTTGCTCTGCTCTCCAGCCTCCTCTACCCATCTTTGATCAGTAAGCCCTCTTGCCTCCTCAGGATAATACACAATTTGAGAGTACCCACAAGTGTTCTCCTTTTAGCTATTTTTCCCCCTTTAAAAAAGTATTTATTATAATTCTCCAGTCACTCAACTTTTTCCCTCCTCATTCTACAACTTCAAACCCTTATAAAAATCTGTCAGCAGCAGCCTTTAATTGCTTCTACACATCTTGTTTGTTTGGAAAAGTAGAAGTAGAGTTTGATTCCAGTTCTCAAGTGTATTGATTTTTTGAAATCAAGAGATAGGGAAAAAGCAGGAAAGAAAAAAAAAAAAACAAACCAACACAAAATCCAACCAAAACAAAGAGGAACTATGTCTGCTTCTGTAATGGGATTTGTTTTCTCACATCTGACATCCCTCATCTTACTTCTTGAGAAAATCCTCTGTGCCAACTGACATAGCAGCGCATTTCATTTCTACTACCCCAATACTTTATCCTCCCAAATACCACAAAAATGTGCAGTTGTCCAGCTCGTTTCTGCTTCAGAATGCAGAAACACTACCTGAAAAGACAAAAGCAACTTGACACAAAAAGTGAAAACAGACATGCCAGTAGTGGGCACTGCAATTTAATCTCTGATCAACTGAACAATTTGCTTGCTGTGCACAACATGCAATTTCTTTTCTATTTGTTAGACAGCAAGACCAGCTTTGAGATACACTGCAATGTGCAAAATTACAAATCCAATTACAATAAAACTCCACTTGAGTGAAGTTTTGTTATTTATAAATTGCACTGAAATTGGTTTTTATTTTAGTCAGGCATCAGTAGCTAAAGTTTAGCCATCCAGCAAACTGATTGGCAGTCTCAACATTTCATTCCTTATATCTAATACATCTGAGGAACTAATTAAAGATAATTTAGTCTTAATGAGGCAGAGAGAATATATCGGTGTTAATTCAAATAGAAGCTGATCCATGAAAGTCAAGACTTCCCGTTCTAAAGTGTCTTAAAACCCACCAGGGGATTATTACACAACAGAAGAGTAGCTGATATCTAAGCTCACCTGATTAATGTAAATTCTGTGCACCAGAGTCTAACCAAGCATAAACCCTATTAATTTTCCAAATATCAGAAAACAGATTTGAAAATAGAGGAAACCTATAAACCACTAAAGGAAGACAATTTAAAATTTATGGGGTTTGCTGTTGCATACCAGGTTAAAAAAGTAATTTTCTTGTTTCAGAGTGTAATAATTAGCTAAAATATACTAAAAAATACACTGGCTAAAATACAAAGTAACTATCAGGGTGACAGATTGAGAAGCAGACAATCAAAAACATATCCTGATTAACTGAAAACATGTTTTTATCCATACTGCTTTGTCTTTATTCAAGTACTTATGTATTCGTCCTGGGTACTGTCACAGCTACCTTCAGCATACCTACAAAATTATGATACTCATGGACTCCAGATTCACAGAATATCCGGAGCTGGAATGGACCCACGAGGACCATCGAGTCCAACTCCTGGGCCTGCACAGGGCATCCCCAAGAGTCACACCATGTGTCTGAGAGCATTGTCCAAATGCTTCTTGAGCTCTGTCAGGCTGGTGCTGTGACCACTCCCCTGGGGAGCTGTTCCAGTGCCCAACCACCCTCTGGGTGAAGAACCTTTTTCTAAACCTCTCCTGACACAAGTTCAGGCTGTTCCTTTGGGCTCCATCACCGGTCACCACAGAGAAGAGAAGCACCTGCATTAGGCACAGCCACAGAGTCTGCAAGAGCTGCTGCAACACATAGGAGCAAGGGACATGCAATCAGTAGCGTCATCATCTTGTGCCTGACAAGTAACAGGTTGCACAAATAATGTAGTATCTCACCTGAAACAGTATTCAAATTCCCTCTTGAGTAACAGAATAATTTTATTTAAAAATGAACTGGATACACAAGATATGCAGCAGCAAAGACTGCTACACAGTCTTTATTACTATGATTATTCCTCAGCTTCCGAAATGTTGCAAATCTGTGCAAGCAAAACTCTTGATCATCATTTGATGTCACAATGCAAAACTGGGTTTTCAGAGCCAACAGAGATCCCAAACAATAACTGAATTCTTGTATTGTACAAGTGTGGTTTCACCCTCTCAATTTACTCAGCAGATCTATACTTTGACATGAAGACGAATTCATGTCGAAGTATTCATGAATACCTCTCATTGGTAATTATCCTAATTATACAGATGACAAAATTCTAGTTTAAAAAAAAACCAAACCAACAAACAAAACTAAGAAAAACAACAACAAACTCTTCCACCCCCCTGATTTCAATTCTCGATCTACCTTTATTTAAAAAGAGGGTAAGGTTCACAAGTTCAAAATATTTTTTAAAAGACATATTAAAATATAAATATTTCTAGTATTTGTAAATTCAGCCAACTTACCACTGCTGCCACAATCTGCACAAGACAAGAGCTCTTCTGGTTTTTTTTCACGATTCGATTCTTTTGTTCCCAAGCAAAAGCTACATATTGGGATGGGATCAGCTCGTGGCTAGATTTAAAAACAAACAGACAGTTAGCTAACCAAAAAAAAAACCAAAACTCATCAGCCTCCATGGCTTTTACCTGACATTTTGTTGTACTACATATTAATCGCCAAGGCAAACATCCACTTTGCTAGCTTTGTTACAAAGTTTTTATCTTAACATATTTCACAAACTTTAAATTGGCCCATAATGAGCACCCTACGTATTAATCCATGCAAACATCTCCAATACAAGACTAGTGTTAACAAAACAAGGAAAAATTAGAACCTGGGACACTACTGCACACACAGTTGCAACTCCAGAACACAATCACTTGTTCTTCAAATGTAATAGTGCTCAAAGATCAAGATGTAAACTAGTCTTTATTACAGATTACTATAGTTCCTTTACACAAGAAAACAAACTTACCAAAAACTCTCAAATTCATGACATATTTTATTACTTGGAAATCTAATGCAACTCATACCTCCCTCTGAAACTACCATGTTAGGGTAAAAGCACTAGATTTAACAGATCAAGAGTTATCCATTCCAGTCTGATGAGTCCCAACAGCTTTGATACCCAACCATAATAAAAACCATGCAAATCTTCCAATGTCAGAGATTTAATATCTATTATATAGTTTCTGCATTACATTTTAGATCTTTAATGAAAATACTAACCTGCAACATCCAAAATATTAATGCATTAATGACTACATGGAAGTGTCTGTAAATGGGTCTGTAATAAATAAAATGATATGCAACTGTTTCTCCCAAATGGGATACTCAAATAATGGAGTACCTTCTCAGACTGGCTTCTAGCAGAGAGTATCACAATAACTGAGATTAAAATGGTATCTTTCGCAAATTCATAGTTTCCAGATTCAGGTAGGCAATGCTGTTAGCTTAATATATCACAGTAATCATTTATTGGCTTTACCTTCATTTTACATTTCCTCTTTATGCTACAATACTTTGAAAGCTGGCAGGCTATCTTCACTTGACCTATAAATCTGTATTCCATTACAGACCTGGGAAGTGGGGAATGCTTGTTTTTAAGAGTATTCTCGTGAAGGAATCAGTTCCATGGTGATGTGCCCTTATATCTCAGCACAATACAACACAGACATATCGAAACTACTTTTACGTTATTAAGCTTTATGATCATTTTAAGTCAAGCAGCATGAAGAATACTGACAGCAGGAAGGTAAGTTTGTCCTAGCCATAGAAGAGGAGCACACATATAAACATACTTTTATCTAAACATACCCTGAGGCACCATACTTTTTCTGAAAACTTAGTCCTCAGAAGGTCTGCTCACTGTTCAACTCTTCACAATCCAATTACTGAAATACTGACATATTTTTATACCCCAAAGAATATACATAAAAGATAAACAGAGCTGAAGACTGTTCATAAGGAGATGTGTGTTCTCTTCCATGATCTACAAAAGGGAACTGCTATTACTTTCTTGTAACTAATAGGAACAAGTCTTCTTGTAACTAACAGGAACAAGTCATCTGCAGTCTTTTGTCTCACTATGGTCTCCATTATGGATTATATGGTTAACTGAAATATGAAATTGCTACTTGGACATAAAGCTTGGACAGACAGCTTTCAGTAATGGTCATGGCTCAAAAAAAAAGCACTATTGGTATTGTCAGTTTTAGCAGGATGACACTGAATGAGATCAGTAATTCTAAAGGTGGGAAGGGATATACAAATTACTTGCAGAATTTTTCACTTGTTAAAAACATTGTATATATAAATAAAATAAAAGTATTTAGTTACTATTCTTGCCAGTCAGATACCATAATTCAACAGATCTTTCCCATCATTTTCCTTTTATCAGCTAAGCCACTGGAGTAAAATGGTATTTACAAAAAAACCAAAATACATAAACTATGCCAATAATCATCAGCAGAAAAAGGGTCCAGAGCTATTCAAACAGAATTTGCAGCATTGTCTGGACATTTCTTAACTGCTACTTAAAGTTTAATACAGATAATTTTAAAAGAAAGATTATTCTTTCAGTGGAATCCAGTAAAAATCTCCTCTTGGCAACCATACCATTCTCCTTCTCTTCGATATAACAGTGCTTTAGCCATTTCAAAAAGGCTTGCTCTGATAAATAATTTACAAAGCTTCACACATCATTCAAATCCAGGTCCACAATCTCATCTATCTTTCCAAGATATTTTTTTTTTGCTCTAGGAAAAGACATGGCCATTAGCCAACATTCATTTACTTCCCTATTTCAAACATGCCCCCCCCCCCTTTTTTTTTTACTGAAGGTAAAATAAAGGACAAAGGTTGTTGGCAGTTCAGGGCTACAAAGATTGATGTTCCCATACCAAAACTAATCACGAAGAGCTCGCAAACCCTATCACTTCATATACAAGTTTCCAGGAAACTTACAGGCTCCAGCATATACTTCGAAGACATTTACATTAATAACTGTATTACAAGGTCTGATCTCTCAACTACTGAAACTTAAGAATACACACACACTCTTGTCAGCACAGTAAACAAGACATTGTTTCAATTTGCTTTAGCTTGCACAGGGGAAGCAAACCTGAATTCATACTGGCAGCATTGGTTCTGGCTCACAACTGTCTCAATTAGCAGAAACTGAGGGGGTTTGGGGTTAATTGGGGGTGGGTAGGGGGGGCGCTGGTGGGTATTTTTAGCTGGTTCTTTTTTACAGTAGCAGAATGTAGTCCAAACAGCAATGCACTTCCTACCTTAATCAAAGAGAACTGTAAGAAAAATTAATCTCTTTTTCTAATCAGTAGTTTAATCTTCTAAAATATAGCCATCACATATCATTATCTTTTGAAAAACAATGATTAGTCTTCAGGAAGGTTAATTCCATTCCATCTCTTACAGGAAGGAGTACAGGCAGTTATTCAACACTACAGATGAACCAGTAATATTTTTGTGTTAATATTTAATATTAACATTTGCATTACAAAAACTTTAGGAGTATGGTGTCTGCTCTCACACAAGGGAGGCCTGAATAACACTTACCCAGTAACATACTATTGCTTCAACACAACTAATAGGCTGAGAAGAATTGTTCATCCCTTTAATTTTGCGAACAAGGTAAATGACAACTTGCAAAACAGTTTAGTCTGCTAGGTTACTAGAAATTGAACATTCAAATTTAAAAGACTGCCTTGTGTAATAACTGTATTCCCAATTGCAGTAAGAGCAAATTTACAGAAAACTCACCCCTTATGCCAACATGCATTCAGAAATTGAAGCTTCACAAAGAGCAGTCAGGCAATTGGATTTAAAAAAAACCCCATATATACACACACCATGGAACAATAACAGACCATCAACTCAGCACCTGTAAACAGGTTGGGTTTTTATTTTACTTTCCAAGCAGAAATTGAACCGTAGTTATTTAAGCATCACACATCCAACTGCCATAGTCAATCAATCCCTTAAAACATCATACATACAACCACTGCAGTCCATCAATCCTCTAAAGAGTGTAAAAACCACATACTGTATGACAATATGGTACCACCAAAACACACCACCAAAATCTAATTTCACAACATTTATCATTTTAAAATTACTCTAAACAATAATGGATTGTGATTATTCTAACACTTGAAACAGTTTTCACTAAAAATTACATGAATGTGTGTACACTAAATTTTGTTTATAGCTTCATTATTTCAGTCACTAAAGAACACAAGAAAAAAACCCACATTTAATAAAAGTTTGTGCTATGGATAAAGACTAAAAATAAAAAATATTGGTTTAGTGCCTTCAGTAAGTGTTTTGTAATTGATCCATCTGAAAAAAACCACCCCAAAGCCACCAAAAAATCCCAAAGCATTTTTACTATTTGACATAGTTCACATGTTGTGAAACAATAAGGACCCACTATCCTATATGCTCACAGTCTTTACATACTCTGCATTCTGACCGGTCCATGAAAAATAAAGAATCATAGAATGGTTTGGGTTAGAAAGGACAAAAATCTAATTCCAACTGCCCTGCCATAGGCAAAACCACCTTTCATATCATCACTACTTTAGAAATAACATAGTGCTAGCATTAGTTAAACTAGTGCAGTTTCAGTGTTTAAGCAAAGACTTAGAAGTCATTTATGCAACTGGTAAATTATTTTGTTTACTTTCATGACTCACAGCTATCTATTCTGAGAAACTAACAAGCTTTGCCAAAATTTTGCACAAAATCAATCCTTGGTAAAAATTCAGCTGGACTTCTGTTACCTTATGCCAGAATGTGTCTCAGAACTACGGCCCAAAATAACAATTTTTTTCCTATGTGTTTTCTGTGCTTGTAGAATTTATATGCTTATTTGATTGTATTTATAGTTACCATGAAATTCTTAAGGCATTTAGCATGTTTTAACATCCCACCACCAAAGTAGTCACATTAGGTCCTAAAAAGTTTTATTTTACTTTATTTTTGAGCATGCAAAGTTACCCAAAACTACAAATCCCACTCAGAGCAAAAGGATTCCTATTTGCATTGCTATAGCACTCTGAGGTTTTAAACAGATTGTCTGAAAACTGTTAGGCATTAGCTGTGTACACACAATTACGGTCTTAAGTGCTATCTCATTAAGTGTTATACAGACATTAAAAGAAATTAAAAGTTTTGCACACAGTCCCAAGAAACTTGACTAGTAAACCAAAAGCCTCAACTGTTCACATTTGCAACTGCCTGTCCATGCCTTTTCAGAACCACCTCAACATCATCTGACAACCTGCTGGAAAACACATCCTTATGAATGATACTTGAACATTAGATCTCTGTTATCCTACCAACAGAAACAGCACACATAAGTAATTACGGGGTTAACAGGATAGAGAGGCAAATTTTACTGAAAATGAAGCTGCCATAACCTTCAATACAGATCCACTGTCCTGGTCTCAGCCTATTTACAGCCTTAGGAAGGACAGAAGCAGCAAGCTGGCTTTCTCAGAATACCTACATTTTCACAAAGTACCTTCAAGGACTATCTGCACTCCTTTTTTTCCTTTTTTTCTTTTTTTTTTCTTTTTACCATGGTTTGAAAAAAAGAAGTCTTTGAACAAGAAATACTGCCAATAGCATCTCTAAATACTGGTTTTAAAAATATTAATATTGAAAAGTAAAAGCTTTATCAGCAACAGGTACTGATTTCTGTCTCAGCTACTGAAGCAGCTGCTCTTGGTCACAGGCAAGACAGTTCTGTGAGTACTTTCAGCCGCAATCCCGTTCCTGCATCCATTCTGTGTGTGTAAAAAACAGTTTACTTTCCACATCTGGGAAAAAAAATCATCATGTTTCAGGAACTAGTTACCATAAGTTAAACTAAACTCTGAATTTTTAAAACAACTTGGTAACTATCCAGTAGCTCCCATGTTAGACCTACAGGCCCACAAAGCATGGTAAACAGTACACACTAACTCAAATGATGGCAAACACATCCTGACAGGCAGAAGTGTGGAAACATTACACCTGCTACAAACCTTAATGTAGCAGCTACGCGCTCAAAGACCACAAAGCAAAAACCAGCACAAGGACAATTCCAAAAAGAGAGGACTGACCAGGGTATGAACTTCCTTTATTGCATCTTTAAATCAATTAACTGCATAAATGGTGTGTATTGAAGAAAAGCTACACTGAAACTTCTCCTCTTCCCCCCAAAGATTACCATCACTGCTAGAATGCAGGTTTGTGTGCCTTTTTTTTGGTATAAAACTCACTTCCTTACTACACAGTGGCTTTGTGGCTTTCTCTGCTCACATCTCCCTCCTGTACTTTGAAAGGTATGTCTCTATAGGCATTGTGATATACAAGGTAACCATCAGAGATACCCAGAATTATGCAAAAAGAGTAAATTAAAAACCCTTCATGTCCTCCTGGATTCACACACCCCAAAGCCATCTAACTGCAACAGTAATACTAGATTAGACTTAATTAGCTGCACATAAGCCAACCTGCATTCATGTTTTGTTTGTAGTTTATATCCACTGAAAATTTTAAAATTCCCTTTTCCATTGAAAAACCACCACCCAAAGCAAGCACAGAAGACATCTAGAGAAAGGTGCAAAGCAGCAGTTCAAAAATACAGCTAAGTCTCCCAGTCCTCTGGAGGCTCAGCTTTCATTTTCAACAGAATGAATATAAAGCCTCTTCACTTACAGAAGGGAGGCTTTCCAACTATAGTCCAAATTCAATAGACACACACAGGACTACTGAAGTCAATCTAAAAACAAGGCTTGCATAAGCATAGGCCCTGCTACTGTTTCTGTCAAGAAGCTCTGATACTTACTTATTTAAATTGTATCCCTTCTGTGATCCTGTGTTAACTTTTATGTGCCAGGTATAACCCCAGCTGGCAACGAAGCTCCATACAGCTCATTACCCCCACATAGGGACGGGGAAGAGAACCAGAAGAGTAAAAACCCATGGGCTGAGATAAACACAGTTTAACAGCCAAAGCAAAAGCCACATACACAAGCAAAGCATACCAAGGAATTCATGCACCACTGCCCACGGGCAGGCAGGTGTTCAGCCATCGCCAGGAGAGCAGGGACCCTTCACATGGAATGGTTACTTGGGAAGACAAACACCATCGCCCAGTGCTGGTGTACCCCACTGCCTTCTTCTCACTTCCACTTTATACACTGAGCATAATGGTATGGAACATCCCTTTGGTCAGCTGGGATCAGCTGTCCTGCCTAGATAACCTCCAAGATTCTTGCACACCTCCAACCTCCTCACTGGTGGGGATGTGAGAGAAGCAGAAGATGCCTTGACTCCGTGTAAGCACTGCTCAGTAATAACCAACACTACCCCTACATTTCCAACACCATTTCTAGCACAAACCCAAAATATTATCCTACAATAGCTACTATAAGGAAAATAAAACTCCACCCTAGTCAATAGCAGCACACTGTGGTAGCACTACAGAAGAAAGCAAGCTTTTCCCTCATGAATGGGAAGGAATTTGTTCTTTAATTTGTAGGTTTCCTGCTTTGGTCCTGCAACTGGGACCAAACAATTTAAAAATGTATTCACCTTTCCATTGTAATAGTAAGAGTGTTTTTAAATAATAAAAACTTCTGTAGCCAAGGCTATTAATATAACTGGGCTATAAAGAAGGAAATCCTCAAGTTGCCTCTTAGGCATTCTCCACTGGGAGATTAGAGCCCAGCTACAGAACCTGCCACTATCAGGTACTTTTGCTTATCAGGTTATCAATGGCTCAAGCTGAAAATACATCCAATATATACTGCAGTTTTCTATTTACATCTTCCTGTAATTCTGATGAGCATCACCTACATTTGCAAACATAACCTTGGGCCAAGCAGTCTTCAGACTTCCTGAAATTCTATCTTCAATGGTTTTGAAGTGAAAAGACCAAGGGAAAAAAGTTATTTTAACACTTTTCAGCTATGTTATTAATACCTGTTGGCAGTATAGTTCCTTCAGGAATACACATCTAAGTTGTCTCTATCAAATAGATGAAACTGAACAGGCCATGCAACACCGGTACTGCATGTAGGCAATTCCACATTTAACTACAATTGGGTTTGACCCCTTCTTTCACCTTCTGCAAGGTACCCTCAGGAAATAATTCAAAACACATTTCTAAGTTAGACTTTATATAAAGATAACTCAGTTCCATTTTCTTGACACCTAAGACATAGAAAACTTTTGTCTTCAGACTCATCTGAAATGGTATTCAATAACATTTAAATTTTAAGGGGCTCCACAATTTTTTAATTCCAAACTTCATCCTTTCCGCTCCCTTACTTGCCTACTTTGAGACCACCAACTGGCTAAAAATCTAAACATCTTAATATCCAGTTTCTGGCTAAAAGACTTCTTTTGTTTGTATGCTTGTGTTTGTTAAATTACACTCTTCAAAACAAAACAACCTCAAGCGCACCAACAACAGGCTTGCTTTTCTTCATTCCCTCTCCAAGTAGTCCATTGACTCTCACAGACCAAAGTGAAATCACTACTGCAAATCCAACCAAGCAGATTATCCATAAATTGTGTTACTGCTTACATACCTATCACCAGTCAAAGAATGCCACAACTTCCAAGTAACACTTTTTCATTTCATGTAGGTTAAATTTTTCTTTTCTAAAGTAATGAGTTTTTGCTCTTCCCAATTCCCTCAAAACTCAATTCTTTAAATCCATCTAGATGTCTTAAGAGCATCACACATTTGTTACTTGTCATGCACTCTTTACAATAAAAATGATGTCCTACAAGTCTCATCTTCAAGTACACTACTAGGTATTCATTCAGAGGTAAAGTGCCTTATGTATCTAGCTTTCTACAATCCTTCTCATCCCTTGCTAATTTCCATAATGTCCTCTTTATCTCAGTTTGTTCATATGCTTAGGAGACTTCCAAACATAGCGTCCACTGGTTTTTGTCACATGTATATACAGTTGTTCAAATGGGATTGCATTTTCCAACTCCAAATTTGATCTTTTACTGCACTGCAACTAGAATGAAGCAGGTGACACATGTAACCACAAGGTAAGCAGTGGTGCAATTCACAGCCCATGATCCCATGAGCATGTCAACTTTTACATTCTTTGGGAAAAGTTTTTTTTTTTTAAGCAGATTAAATAGACTTCAGTATGAAAAGCACATGCTTCATTGCTATGATATTATGTTTACTCAGATGTTTGTATATATGCATATTTTTATCCATAACTTATTACCAAAGTCATCCTACATAAATGCGTATAATGTTTGCAGCATGGCACAGGATAATTATTAGTTGTCTTGATGCTAATTGCTCAGGGAAAATGTTTAATTGCATATTAAATTGATCATATGCATATTTTATCTAGTTTACTCTTTGGGGCAAATTTACTGTCAGCACAATCTAGATTTGAATAGCAGTATACTAAATACAGAAGCAGGGCTTTTTGAAACTGGGCTAGTGTTTGAAATGCAATTCTAAATAAAACAAGCAGGGCCCTGTTCTACTCCAAGATGAAGTAGGTGAATTTCCGCACAAAGTCAAGCCACATCCTGCCTAGTTGCCTCATGTAGGGTAAAATATAAAGCAAGGGAAAAATATTAGGACCAAAGCAAAATTATTATGGCCACAAATTCCAGAACCTGATATGGGATTACAAGACAACTATTTCTTTGGATTTCTTCCACTGATATGATTAGGAAATAGAAGCTTTAAATAGAGAGCACTTACATTTTGTTTTTGTTGTGTACATTTTGGGTTTTGTTTAAAAAAGTATTTAGTGTTAACTCATGCATATAACTTGACATCCTTTCTGCTCAATTATTTCAAGAGCAAATTCAGTATAAATTATATCACTGTAAATAACACAGCCACTTCTCTTACCAAGGCCCAAGTAGTAGAAAAATGACTTGGCTAAGCTCAAATTCCTACAGGCAACAAGTGGCAGCAGCTTGGCCATTGACTTTTTGTTTTTAGTCACTGGTAGTAAAAAACACCAGCACTAAGATGCTTCTCTGTCAGGTGAGCTACAGAGTAATACAAGTAATGAAAATCTACTTATTTATCTATCTATTAATTTAAAAATGAAGTAATTCCTGGTCTCCTTCCTGAAGCAAGAGAATGCTGGACAAACAGCTGATTAAATGCTAACAGCTCCATTTTTTTTTCCCCTGACAGGAACTGAACTTTATTCTTGAGAAGAAAAGCAGTTTATTCAACAGCCAAGATACTGAAATCACTCGCAGGCATTTACCTTTACAAGCCATTGCTCAAGACACAAAGCCACTGAAAATCTGCCAGCTCAGTAAAGTACATACAGTGCATTTTATACAAGACTTGGGAGAGTAGCAGTTTTTTGCTTGATCTTGTTCTGAAATCCATGGCAGAGAATAATAAAGGTGAATAGGCACAGTAGCCCTATACCCCAAGGAGTTACCCCAGAGGCTGGCACTTCCAACAAATGAAACAGATTGCTTTGTCAGTCTCTGCTTCTTTGTATGTATACATCATGTTCAATAGTGACATACTGTCAAGAAATTATAATGCCCCAAATCAAAAAGCAATTTCATAATTAAAAACCCAGATCACTGTAGGTCATTTTACAAATAAAGTAAAATAATCTCCCTTAGAATATAATAAAGCACTGCCAGCTAGCCATGTGATGTAAACCAGAGCTCGAACAGCTCAGAACAAAGCCAGTAAACATTTCACAGAAGACCAGTTTTTCTTAGAAAGGCTTTCAAGTAGGCCTATTATATAAAATTAAATGAAAGTCTCTTGAAGGAAAGAGGCTTAAAATTTGCCTTAAGTATTACATTTAAGCTGGGGGACCAGGGGAGAAAAGGGGAATAAAAAAAAAAAATTATTGCAGCAACTTCTATTGCGTGGCTTTTAGAAACAAATCCAGTGAGGCTCTCAAGCATTGGTCTCAATTTATTTTCCACACTATTTCCAAGTATTAAAGTCTATGAAGCTCATGAGGCCATTCTCTGTCCTACCAATGATATTAAATTGCCATGCTACTCAAGGAAAACATATGAATTCTAGCATCAGCATTTGTGCAAAAGGACACAAAAAAGGACAGGAGAAGGGTCATAACAAAGTTCATTAAGTCAATAGCTTGTTGACTGTAATTTTGTGAGGGATTTTTCAACAGTGCTTCAAAGGTAGTTATGCTCTGCTTCAAAAGCAGCAACTGTACTGCTGATAGCCAACAGAAGGTGATAAGCAACTGCAACAAAAAGGTAAAACCAAAGGAAAGAGAGAATTAAGAAATCATCACTTAGCAAATCCATCTAACAGCACTCTTGGACCATACCCAAGTCTGAAATTGAAGTCTTCTAGAATCAACTCCTTTCAGCTCTGACAGGAAGCAGTCCCTGTTTGCTTCCATCCAGTAAAAGAGGTAACCAGTGAAATAACCTGTACCTACAGCATCACCCACAGTTAAGGGCCCTGGCCATTAAAATAAAACTCTCACTAGTAATACTCAAACTACAATTTTTTGTGCAGTGGAACTGCAAAAACACTTTTTGATCTAATTCCATCTGAGTGTGGAACATGGTTGGCACAAGACACAGTGATA
>NW_008246060.1:11641736-11678445 GCF_000691975.1 Corvus brachyrhynchos
AGCAGGAATCCATGACAAAATTTTCGGTGCAAAGATTTCCCCCTTGCCTCTTCCTTTGCATACAGGAGAAAATACTGTATCTCAATGGAAATGGCAAAGCAGCATGACCAGAGCTACCCTGTATACATCACTGAAAAGTCTTTAGGACTGGATTAGCCTGTAAGACCAAGACAAGTAAACAACTCACTTTCATGTTTCACTTTTTCACTTCGTGCATGCGCTATTCAGCTGTTTTAGCAACAACAGATAAATACAACAAAAATCTGATCCTTGCAATGAAGCCTGCAATTCCAATCCCTACAGACTACATATTTCAGGCTCCCATATAGGCTAGTATGAGAAAAGTACCTCCCCCTAACCAGTCTGAAGTACCAAGTAGATAGTGGATCCTGAGACACAACCAGAAGATTGACTATACCACTGTTTCTTAACAGTTTGAATGAAATTATTATTTACAAATCTTGTCTGTTGGTGCCTTAACTTTCCAGTATCTAAAAGACTTACAACTAAGCATTTACACCATAAGAATGCCATCAACATAGTGAAAACAAAAAATTACATATGGTGTTTTTTAACTGCAAAACTAGCTTAAATGAGTATTTACATTTAGGATGGGCACAGTGTCTCCTTGAAATTTGCAAAAAGCAAGGATTTGTGAAAAAGCACTTCAGTGATGCAAATCAGAAGTTTCAAAGAGGGCAGAAAAAGTTTTGAAAACTACTTGTCTAAAACATGACCACTTCAGTAACAGGCTATTAAGACCTCTCTATAGCCCAACCCACAGAAGAGGCCTTTTCTCTCTCTACTTAGATGCTTACAATAAAATGTGGAGGTCTTCATTACTAGCAAGAAGTCTTAATAAACAAGTCAACATCTGAAAGGTTCAACATCCATACCTTTGAATTTTCAGATTATAACCTAACTCCACTGGGATACCTTTTTTGTTGTTGTTTTTTTGGGGGGTTTTTGGTTGGTTTGGTGGGGTTTTTTGTTTTTGTGGAGGGGAAGCAAAGAAAAAGCCCTGCAGCATAAATAATAGAGAAAGTTCCCTCCAGACTTCAAATTCTGTTTGAGATCCTGACTCCACAGACGTGAGAGCTCTGCCATTCACATCCATACAGTTCAGAAATAACATAGCACTACCCCGTTTTTTAACTCCTGGCAAATTTTTGTTTGAATATTCCATTTAAAGGGGGCTCAGCTTTAAGCAAACAACTATAAATTATACAATTTGGGAAAAAAGGAATACCTGCAGCCCAAGCTCGTTTCCTTAAAAAAAACTGAGGTTCACATTAAGTGACCAATAAAAAAGACATGCTTTTCATGTTCCAAACGTAAACAGGTAATGTATAGAATAGTTAATACAAAGCACTCCGAAGTTACTTGATCTGACCAGAGTGCCTTCTATCCCTGCCAAATAAATAAAAAATATGATCTACTTATTCCACATACACCAAAATAGTTTCATGATAGGCTAATTAATCATGAACATAACTTTTCAGACATTACATAATTTCACAGACTTGCTTGTAGCTCCTGCCAAAGAAAACAACAGTTTGAATGAGAAATAAATCTACACTTGAAGAGAGATGACAGTGACAAAACATGACGATAGTAGGAAAAAGAGGGGGGAAAAGAAGGGGAAAGTATTAATATCACACAACCCCCCCTTACAACTTTACTACTCAAAACATAGCAAAGCTTAAAAGCCAAAATACATGAATCAAGCAACTGAAACTAACTTCTCACTCTAATCTTTCTTACCTCTTTAAAATTGCAGGCTATTTCTGGAAATTTGTTTGATAGAACTTGAGAAACAAACCTAAATCACACAACTTATTCTGTGGCACTTATCTGGGACCAGGAATGTCCTTGTAATTGCTGTGGGTTTATTTCTTGTTTGGGACACATCTAGTAGCACCCAGACCAAGCATGGATCACTATTATATTTCAAAACAGTCTCAGATCTACTTTTTCAACCTGCCAATAAACTAATATTCAATTAATTCAAATTATACATTAAAGTCAGATATAAAGAAAGGCAAAAATCAATTTTTCTTGGTAATGTACTTTTAATCCCCCTTGTAGGCCCCTCTGATAACAAATTCAAACCCCAAATGGCCAAGACACTTTAACTGATACAGTAAGACTATGCAGGCAGACAGAAGTGTTGATTTAGGAAGCCAGGGATTTCTACTGCTATGAAAAAAGGCTCTCAAAAAGTCCCTGAAAATCCTGTATCACTAACAGCCCACACAATCTGCAGATTTATATTCCTTTTAATTGTATCATTGCAATTCAATGATTTAGTATTCATATGAGAACAATTATAAGTTTGACAGTTATTCACTGAAGTAAAGTTTATTGTTCAAAGAGTGCTGGAAAAGACGGATGAGAACTAATAACTTGGTTACATATCATGCCCCTTGCCAGCTAAAAATAAGGTGAAGAACATCTCTATATCAGAAAGTCACCAGGAGAGAAAACAGCAGCTGTAAGCAAAAGCTGCTGTTACTATTGTGATTCTGTGAGTGTTTCCTAACATCATCTCTCCCCCAGAAGCTCAGGAGAAAGAATTTGCACTGTAACATCCCCAAAACATCAACTTTAATTATGAGATCTTTCACGTACTGACACCATTCTCCTTCACAATAACTACAGATAATATCCACAGGTACAGAATGAAGTAAAGTATTTCTTACTTTTTTCGCATCTTACCTTCTTCAGGAGGAAGGACATTACAAGAGTATTTTTCTACATTTTAAGACTTCTGTTTCCTGGGAGAAACTGATGTTCCTCTGCCCATAATCATAGTTAATCATGCAGTACAGTCACTACTCCAGCACTGCTTTCTAGGAAAAAATCAACACTTTCACTAAGACATCTTCCCTACTCATAAGAATTTGCAGAATCATAGAATGTTTTGGGTTGGAAGAGACCTTAAAGATCATCTAGTTCCAAGCCCCTGCCACCAGGGCATGGTGGTGGAGGGTATGTGTGTGTTTCACTAGACCACCGTGCTCAAAGCCCCATCCAACCTGGTCTTGAAAACTCACAGGGATGGGATATCCCCAACTCTGGGCAATCCGTTACAATTCTTCACCACCTTTACTGTAAAGAATTTATTACTAATATCTAATCTAAACCTTACTTTAACCATTTCAATTGAACCTGCTCTTAAACTTTTTCATTCAAAGTCATTACCCCTTGTCCTATCACTACACACCTTTGTAAAAAGGCCCTCACCAGCCTTCCTACAGGCCCTTTCAGATACTGGAAGGTGCTATACATTCTCCCCGGAACCTTCTCTTCTGCAAATGCAACAAGCCCAACTCTCTCATCCTGTCTTCATAGGACAGATGCTCCAGCCTGCTGAGCATCTTCATGGTCTGCTGACCAGCATCCTCTAGGGGATCTGCACTGTTTGGAGGAGAAAGGTGGAATGAAAGTATAATGGAATACTGAAGTCATCAGCTGAGAGAAAAGGTATTCCCCATATAAACCTACACACACTCCTGGAAACCAATATCACTTAAGATGAATGACTTTTCCCCAGAACACCTATGGTGAATCTTCTCTAGGCACACCATAAAAGGAGATAAATTCCGTGTAAAAACATAAATTGATGTCAAGTCAGACAACAGAGAAACACAGCAAATCAATATCAGAGTCCTGAACACTGCCAAGGGTGGAGGTTCAATAATCTCTGGGCAGCCTCTTGATTTTCTCAAGAATAAATCCTTCTATCAACCATCACAAGCACATTCTCTAAAAGCTTAAAATCTCTGAAGCCAAACGGAAGCAAAAGTCACAACCTACCAGCAGACAAATCACAATGATACCACCTGATAGAGTTGTATAAGATGTCAGAGCCATGTTGCAACTTCAGTGTATATAGGGGCATAAATTTATTACTGCACTAGTTAATCCCACATTCTCTCACTTGAAATTTATTTCCACTGCAATTCTGAACAATGTACTGGGGCATTTTTACAGCTTTTGTAAGTCACGTTTAATTGAAAACATCTACATTAAGCTACAAACAGCTGCTAGAATAATAATTCAACGAAGAGCTTCAGTTTGTGTTTTGGATCTGTAATTTGCCTCCTTTCCCACTGTCTTTGGATAGCTGATTAAAGCATCGCTGTTTAGAAAAAAACTCAAAAGTTAAGGACCGTTCTTTGCTCTTCCCACAATACTTAAACACCCCAGAAGAGAGCCCAGCACTTAGGAGCTCTGACCTTATCCCTTGGAACTGAAGCTGAATATGTAGCTGGCCTTCAGCTCTGCACAGAGTGTTATTGTATCATGATCAGCATAGACATGTACCCCCAAATGATATGAGGAAAAAAAGGAGAGAAGCCTACAGCACACTCTTCATCGAACGGTGTCAGCTCAGGGAAGGTAACATAACAAATTAGTATTAATTCATTCTCAGCAGTGGTTACACCAAGAACTTTTCACCCTAAAGACTAAGTTTACAGAGACATGGAACCTTCTTCCTGCCCCAAACTTCCAAGTACACTGGAGACAAAAGTGAGAGGACTGTGCAGTAACTGTTGAAATGAAGAGTTTCTGGGACACTTGGAATATAAAGCAATTTGTAAGTGATTCCACGCTCTAGTTTAGCAGAGTTAATCAACATGCACTCATCTATACTTGATCTGCTCAGGGATTAAAGCAAGCATAATTTCTCTGAAAGAACTTCACTATTTGCCCTAGACATCATGTTAGGATTCTAAAGTAATTCTAAAGCAATTCTACTCTTAAGACAACACACCCACCAACTGACACACTATTCACAGTTTTAGACTATACCATCTTGTTTTACCTCAAAAAAATGTAACAACTTTTTAAACTGACCCTTCCACTCATTCAGCTTTATCAGGAAGAATTTAGGGAGATGCCTTCATATTACTTCAGTTTGAAAAGTGATCATCTAGCAACCAAACCCATTAACTGCCTCATAATGCCTATCAGGTATGCATGAAAACTGTACAGACTGTGTAGCACAAAGAAAAACTGATAAAAATATTTGGTCATATGATTGAGGGTCAGAGAGGACACCAGAAATACCAAATTTCTATTCTGACCACAAGAGAAAAAAAGAGAATTTTCCAGTGTCCTGAAAATACGGTCCCAGGCCCGAAAACCATCCAGCATTTGTCTCCTACATGACAAATCTCCGCATAACTCGTTTATGTGGACGAAAGGACTCAAGTTGAGCTTCTGCTACTTGAACAAGTGAAGTAACTAATGCTAGAAAGAGCATTTCTGCATACCAATAAATGTGTGCAATAGTCTTAAGACCAATAAACATGTTTTTGGAAACACATTTGTCCTTGAAGCTATCTTTTTAAAATAGCATGCAGCTCTAACGTACACCTCCCCGCTGCATGAAAGGACCTTCTCAAAAATCTGGATTATAAAAAAGGGTTTGTCTATACACTCACATTATGATGTATGTGTAATTTATGTTGAAAGTTTAAGTGCATCTCTATTTCGTCCTAAATACTCCACCCATCTCCCCTCTTGGAAGGAAAACCATAAGAAAGAGTTTAAAGAACCGAAGCATTTTGCATAGTTTTTTGCCTTCTGAACAGTTTTTAACATTAATTCCCAGCTCTTCAGTTGCAGCTCTGCAAAAGGAGCAGCATAGCAGAGCTGCAAACACTCACTACTGCCATCTAAGCACAATCTAACCACAAATCAAAAGTTACAATACTTAATGATGCTAGAAATAAAGCAAATAAACCGAATCAACTGTGGATGTCCAGGCTTAACTTATACAATTGATCTAATGTAATGGTCCCCTAAATTCCCCAACTACATACAACAAATTGTGTTAAAGCAACAAAATATACAACATGGGCAAGAGAACAGATTTATATCCAGATTAGCATGGAGGTAGGAGAAAGGGAAAATGTGTATTTCACACAGGTGCATACACTTGAAATCTGCATGTAAGGCAAAGGAGGTAACTGATGCAACCAGGCTCTTTTGCAATATCATCATGATTTCGATACTGAGGACAACTACAGCCAAGCACTTAAATTGATTTGCCACCTCTAGTTTCTCAATTAAGTACATAATCATCTGATCACAAGAAGTATATAAAGCAAGACTGAAGGGTAAACATAAGACATGATTATTCATGTTTTAGTAGTAAATTCAAGGGTAGTGGGGGGGGGGCAGGGGGAGTTGCCCTGTCAACACCTCCTGAAAGACTACTAGATCTCATAGTTAAGATAAAAGAGCAGTGGAGAAACACACCAAGAGGAAACAACGAAATAATGTTTTGTAGAACAGGAATAACACTGAAACCACTTTTGCCTCCATAAGCTTAGTATCATCTCTAATTAATGTGACCTGCCCAAAGTAAGTTATAACGCTGAAAATCCAAGACTGCAATGTTCTTGTAGGGCAGAGTTTGGACGTGTCATATCCTGAAGCAATCCCTATTCCCAAATCAACAACAACAGTCTACAGAGAAGGAGAATGAATTCTGGCATTTCTTCAAGTCTGACATGCAGACTGCTCTGCCCATATGATTTCTTAAACTAAGTTATAGTTGCTGCATGCATCTGAAGAAGGCTCTGTGAACCACACCGAACAAAGAAACGGAGATCTCCACACAGGATCTTTGCATGACATCTTCCTCAAAGTATGTGCCATCGTATCTTTACAGAGTAAAAAATAAGTACACAGTGCAAGAATAACAGGGCACCCCTTAACTCTGCTCCCTAGTACCCCAACCCTAAAAGCTGGTGAAACGTAGTAGTAACAAGGATTCAAGAGCACACTGTTGCAAACACAACCTTCTGAGATGCTGTCACCCCTCAAATCTAAGTCATGTTGGATCCCAGGTTGAGCAGGCACCAGAACTCTCATAGCCAGGAACACAGAGGTGCTGCCATTCTCCACTACTGATGCCGAAACATTGGCTAAGCAATACACAATGGCATTTATAATAATGACTGGGGAAGAGGACCCTCCCATCCTATATTCAAGACGCCTTTCTCATTCTTAAGGGAGCTATATAAGAAGAACCCACATCAAAGTAAAACATTTGAGTGCAAAAGTCAAAGCAGACTCAAATTCCAGAAAACATTAATGCCTGCAGTGCCATCTCATTCATCCACGATAGCCTGATAATCTGAGAATTAGGAGACCAAGTGTTAGGAGATCTAGCTCAAAGCTAATATTCCACCCCACAATCACCGAAGAATCTTCATTTCAGGAAGAAAAAAGGAAGAAATAAGTTAGCTTTCCAAAGAAAAACCAACACAACACAGATAGCTTTGGATGTAATAGGAGGATAAGATGAACTGACTTTGGCTCCAAAACATAAGCATGTTATTTCAGAGCAGCTCAGTGCCAAACATAACCACTAATCAGACACCAAAACACTGCAAGAGCAATGCCCCAACCCTCCACCAGTGAAAACATCAGCATTACTTCCAGTGCCCAGACTAGAGAGCAGTAGCAAACAGGGATTTGGGAAATTAGAGAGAGGAGACATATGTCATTTTACAGCTGTTTACATCTGTTGTGCAGAAAGATCTGGTTCATATTTATTAGCTGCATTTAATTTAGTTTCAATCTAAATAATAAAACATCTATTTTTTTCAAGTGTCATTAGCCTATTATTAGTTACACAAGAAAACCAGTATTGGATTCCCCCCATGCCACCTCCCCCCAGCAATATTCCACTTGATACTCATTCATCTCCAGGATTATCATATAACTACCAGTTTAAAGCTGGATCAATGTTTTTTCACTTCACTGAACAATCTAATCAATAGCAACAAGGACATTCTGCTGTCAAAAGCAAGCTGCTGCTCGTGCTGCTAGTCCCCCCTGGGCTTGGTGTTAGAGAACTATGTTAGATAGATCCTAGCATGCAGCATTCAATGTGACACTGATCACTCTGTAGGCACAGAGCAAGGTATTGATACCAAGTTTACAGCTAAATCAACACAGCTAATTGCTGGCACCTTCAGAAAAAGCTGTAGTCATGACAAACAGGTTGTAAAACTATTTGCACCCCCTACTGAGGAAACTAACCTAGTCTGATTTCTGGTTTAATTACCTATGTATGCATTGATTTTTTAGGAAGGCAAATTAAATGGAGAAGCTTGCAACAAAATAATTCAAAGGCAGTTCTCCAATCCGTACTACATATGTAAATTTAAAAAATTTTCATCCCAGCCACAGGAAAGCATACCACTCTTATTACAAGTCTACAGCTTCTAGAGAGCCTGCAAATCAAAAATATCACCACACACTTTCCAGGCAAGAATAATGTGTTGTACTTATATTACATGAGATCTAAGAGGATGGGGGGCAGTTATATATACAAGAGATTCCAGCTTAATCTCTTACAAATACATGCCCAAAAGTGCATCCAAAGCAAAACCCACTCACTGGGCTATTTTGTTCAGTCTGTCTGTAGCAACAACAACCACCACCAAAGAAAACCCCACACAAAAATAAAAGGGCTTAAATTTGACTCCATGATCATCTTATTAAATAAAATCAAGCAATTCCTAGCTGCATTGCATCTTTCATTAATGTACACAAACAGAAAAAATGTGGGGTTTGAAACCAGTGTTCTGTAATGGGAACAAGACGGGAGAGAAGAGGTCAGAAAGGCCAGAAACATCACACTAAAGAAATGAAAACATTGTTCCTCATTACGTCTGCCTATCTTAGCAGGCTAATTGCACAGAACATGTAGATCCTGCATTGAAACAAGACGGTGAAATCCACTTCTATTGCTATAAAAGCAGAAAAACAACACAGATTTCTCTCTTTATTCTAGCTATGAAATATCCCTTAAAACCATCAGATTTTGAAAGTATTTAGTTTCACACTAAGAAACATTAGCTTAACCTAGAATCTTGGACATTTATGAATAGTTCATTTCTCAGAACAACACATCTAGTAATATCGGCTTCTGACTGGATTATCTATCTTCACTACCTCCTCAGCTTCAAATTCTCAAAATATATCCATCATGCTCACACTTAGAACCTCAATATTCTTCCTCCTTGCTATTTACCCTGGATCTCCATCTTACCAAGAAGGAACATATAATCCAGTATACATATATTAACTCTTTATCTGACTGCTACCTGTACCATTATGTAAAGTATCAAACACAAAGATGAAGATAGAGCTGTCCCCACTCCTCTTTCAGCAGTAATGCTTCCAAAGACATCAACTTGCCACTCTCCACTTCCATAAAACCTACCTGTCATTTTTGCTTGAGTAGAAGTTAACTGTGTGATCCAGCCATTAAGTTCAACATTACCAAGGGAAGATGGGCAAAGTACATCTGACTGATGCTGACTGCAGTTGCAATCTAACTGCAACCGCTTTCTATTTTTTTTTAATGTAGGAAAACAGAAAGTAAATCAGCAAGCAAATATCCTTAACAAATGTACTATTTTCCCCCTCTGTGGAATTGTAGCTCCAATACCAGTACTACTTCCATATATTGGACCAGACTCAGCTTAAGCATCTCTACCCAGCAGTGTGTATCTACGATGGATGTATTTCAGAATAAACTAGCACCGCTGAAAGAAGCAGAGAAAGTAGATACTTTCTATCCATACAAAACCTGTCAATCTGCCACAACACTGAAACTACTTTTTTTTTTCCTCCTGCTTATGGGAAAGATGGGGTAGTGGTTCAATCACATCCAAATCAAATAAGCCTGAGTTGAAGTCTCTGTCCTAATAGCAAAATTAGTTGCTACCTCTTGGGTCTAAGCAGCAGCCACATCTGTCTTCATGACTCCAGTACCAATTAACAGGCAGTTACCTGCAAAGTCCCAGGTCCTACCAAGAAAATGAGGCAACAGAAGAAACCTGCCAGCTTGCTGTGGTATCACTGCAATAGGCCTGGGAAATGTATTTTTAGCACATAGAGCAAGTGCAGCACATGGAGCTTCCTCAAGTGTGTTCATCAGATGGCTTCAGATACGTTCTAAGAAATCAAAATAGGAATGACTATATTAAAGGGCAATACCTTCACATATGTCCTTTGCTACAGGGAATCAACAGGCCAGGCTGTTGAAATTTCCAAGACCATGAAATTACTGTGATTAAGCCTAGAATGGACACCTGTTCTTAAAGGACTGGACTGAGACTCCCTTTCATTTACATAAGCATGCAAGCAGCCAAGATAACCTCCCACACCAAAGGGCCTGAACCATATTTCCAATAGTCCTCTGGAGGTGAAAAGCCTCACGTCATCAGCCTTCCAAGGTAAAACCATGCAACAATAAAGTGCCAAAATTCTGCTAGCTAACATTTCAACAGCCAAAGCAGAATCTGAAGAAGATCCACAAAAACACAGAATGAAACTGAAGCTGACATCTTGCCAGAGGTTCCTAATACTAATGCACTGCTGACAGCCACTTTCTGTCACCAGTGTCCTCATACTTGAGCTACAGTTTTAGTAGAAACACAAGCTTCAGAAGAAACAGGCTACTGCACAAAACAGTGATGACAAATCAGAGAAGCAAACTCAACACTTCTTGAGCTTGACAAACCATGATCAAGCTTTCAAACTACAGAAACAATTAAAATCCCTAAAGATAAGGTGTCAATAAAATAAGTAACTATGAGGTGAAAGAACAGTTATTTTAGAATTTGTTTTCCTTTCTTCACCCACATAAGCCAAAGACCACCCACAACTACCTTCAGCACGGTTTAGGAGGACTATGAACAGCTATTTCCTTTTAATGCCTTTGCAAAAAAATTATGACTGAAGAAATGACCGTGTGTTGGATCTACTCTGGGTCATCAGTCAGTATTACCGTAATTCTTTATAATGCATGGTCAAGCTTACCCTGATCCGTTGCTTGATTCTAGAACAGAAGTGTTGAATGCATGCATCCATACGTATCATGTTTATCAACTGCATCCTAGGAATATGAAGAAAGCTGTAATATAATAACCTACACAATATAAATTCTACTACATTAAAACTATAATTACCTTACTAAATTTCAGAATAAAAGTTCTATTTTGATAGAGTGAGAAAAAGTGATTTTAATGAATTATTGTTTTGTTTGGCATAGTGAGGCATGTTTGTTACAGCATGTGGAAGCGTTCTTGTAAGTAGATACAGTCCTTGCCAATATGTACTTTCAAGCTATACTAATACTCTTTAGCAACAAACATACAATATTTTACAACACTGTAGCTGTAAGTGTTGCTGTATTTCAGAGTGAAAATTGTTTCAAACTAATTCTGATTTTAGTATTGTTATTTAAATTATGCAGTTTATAGGATTTCTAAAACACAACCTTAACCCTGGTAAACACGACAGTCAAATAAACTGTCAAATCTGATGGCAAATTTTAACAGCAGTGCAGTTCTGTCCAGTCAGTCTTCAGGAAGTCTAACGATTTCATTAAGTCTTTGAATATACACATGGAATTAGGGAGATATGGATCCTGATGTTTTTCTCTCATTTCATTCCCAGCTTTGTGATTACATTTAATGAACAAGAACTGCTCAGGACCCCTCTCTCTCTCAGTACTACCTAGCCTACTTCATTTAGACCCCAGACACCATGCTGAAATCTACTTTGATGCTCACAGCTTATCTTTCTTCTACTCCACTGCCACCTCTTTTCACAAAAGTTTAGCTAATAGAGTGACGCTTGTTCACAACCATTGGAGCCTTTCCCTCCCACCTCTTCCTGGCGCATTCTTTTGAGAAACATGCCGAAGAAATACTGCAGGCACAAGAAGGGAAGCAGGCAAAACAAAAAACCCCACACAAACAACAACAACCAAATAAAAACTTTAAAAAGCATTCCATTTGCCTTAAACTGATGCAAGCTCTGACTTTACTGAGTCCAAAACAATATATACCACTACAGAAACAGAGCTTCCTAACCCTAAGAAAAGTTCTGGCAAGAGATGAGCTACAGTACAGTAATTGCCAGAAACCTGTAACAAACGAATGCTGAAGACACTCAAAGCAGGTATCTTCTAGAATTCCTTTTTAAACTATAATCTAGGACTAGCAACTCGCATACAAACTTCTTTTTTCTATTTATTTCATTTTTATTACTTCAGCTGATTAAGATCTTTTTAACAGCAGATACCAAGTTTTTCCACTGCAATAAAAAGCAATCCTGGCCAAGAAAAGATTTGCCCATTAGCCGCACTATCTCCACAAAGACAGCAGCCTTATTAAATTACAACTATTTGAACAAGGTCAAGCACTCAGGGTTTAATTCAAAGTGTTTCCAGGTACAATGCTGTCAGGTCAACTTAAACAAGCCAACAGAGGCTTTGAGCTTGATTAAATATTAAAACAGAATCTTTCACATCTGTTTTTACCCAAGGATGAAATTACTGTACATCACTACAACCAGCTCATTAATACACTAAACACATATCTTGCCTCAAAAGGTTACAGGAATATCAATGCTTTCAGTGTGCCTGCAGTGAAACCTACACAACTCAGCTAGAAGCGAGGTCACTGCATACTTTAGCAGGATGTCAATATTTTTTTATAAATGTAAGAGGTAATCAGTTAGTCATAGATACATTTTAAATTAAAAGATGGGAGCCTCCAGTGTAGCTAAATCAGTTGCCTTTGATCTGAACCTTTTAAATGTTCATCTTATTTTCTTTGATAGATAACTTGATAACAGGCACAAAACAGAAAGCTTGATCCAACAGTAATTATTTTTCAAACTGGAGGGCTGTCATGCCCAACTAGAAATTTGCTTTTTAAAAAAAAAATTGCACAGCACAATTTTTAATTGAAATACAAAAAGGTCTATCAGGATCATCTATTTCAACACCTATCATTTCTAATGATACTTTGATGGCATGTTTGGGTACAGGAGAAGAGAATGCATTTGAGGATACAAGTTCTTTGACAATGATAAATACACTGTATTAACTACTCCACATGGCATCTGCAGCCCTTTAAAACACAACCAAAAAAATAGATACTCCTCTAGCATTATCTTTGTATTAGACAGGAGACATTAGTCAAATCATGTTTCCTGACTGCAATCCATAAAAAGCAGAGACAAATGAAAGTCATCTATTCAGAGAAACAGATGTACAAGACAGGACTTGGAAGGGAAGCTATGGGAAGTGTTTTGCATCTAGACCATGCTTATCCCAGACAGAAAATGGTCTGTGTATTTGTGTATGCTGAAACTGAACCTAAACATCACTTGTAAAATAAAATTTAAACAAACCTAGCAAATTTGCCACAAAACATTCAAATCTACTAGAGTCTTGACAGCACTCAGGGTTGGGCAGGAGGAAAACTGCTTGAATATGTAAGTTCTTACATAATGAATAGGAGAAACCCTAACACCTCTGAAAGCCCCAGCATCTCTTTCAGGAGTCAGAACTATATATTTTAAGCACTTCTAATAAGGCATGAGATAATTTGCTTAAGACAAAATAAAATTCCAATACAACACAGTCTTCTACCACCCACTAATTTACACTTGAACAATATAATCAACTAGACCAAACTATGCTTAATGTAAAGTCAATAAATTCCTTTTTGGCTGTTGACACAAAAATCAACTGGGAATTAAACACTTGAGGAAATTAATCATTATAACACTCTGGTTCAATGCACATCTGTATTGAAATAATTTGGTCTTTAATTCACTTTATTTGTAGTTGGGTTTAAGGCAGTAAATTTGATAGAAGCAGGCCTCATTAAACAGATCTAGTTCAAACTGCTTTTCATTAAGCTTGGTGTATCCGAACAAAGTCAAAAAAGATTCATTTCTTTTCAAACAATTCTGCATTAGAAAGTAACCCAAACAAACGAAGACCATTAATACATAATATAAGAAAGGCATTTACATTTGATCTGAGCAAAAGCCAACATTAATGATCTGTTTGCTTGCAATACATTTTCTTGAGGCACAGACATACTCCTTTCTTACTGCCCACAGAAACTCACATGGACAAATAGCTGGAAGACCACCAAAATAAAGTGTCTAGAAGCTCAGGCTACTATGACAACCTCACAGCTTCCTGTTTTAAGAGTTATGTTTAATACTTTCAAGATGTAGTTTAGCATGGTGGCTTCCCAGATTTAGTTAGCTTGGAAATCAGCAGCAGCAACAGGTGGCTGGTGCAAAGACACCTTGGGAGGCACGACATCCATGTGCTGGGAAAACCTGTGCCGAGTTACCTGACAGAAAAAGAAGTGACAGATCCAGCTAAGAGAATGATACCAACACTCCTTTCTACAGGAATTCAAAACCAGCAGCAACTCTGCAAAAGGTGGCAGCAATCACAGCTCCATATGTAGCTGCTAGGACACACTGAGCAGTTCAGCAGCCTGAGCATGTCTCCAGCTTGAAGTCTTTACCCCAGTCTCTTTCAGGACAGGGCATGGTGTCACTGCATGTTACTACAGGAGCCCTAAAGTCAGCATAACACACTATGGAAACATCTGGCAAAACAGAGACAGTCACACTAAAAATGTGCTTAAAGACATGTGCAGTAACTCAAGAGCACAATGTTAATCGCTTCCACACATATTTACCTTTCCATGCTGTTCAAGTGACAAGACAGGCAGCACATTCTATGCAAAGGAACTGCCTACTCTCAAGTAGGCACATAAGAAAAATCCTGAATAGTATGAATAAACTGATATCTCTAGAGAAGATTTTTATTTTCTTGAAGTACACACACATATTCTAGATAAAATAGAATATTTTTGTGATTTGAAGAGGTAAAGAACTTTACAAGTTAAGTTTTGAGCATCCCAAGACAACACTGGGCCCTGTCCCATCCACTGCTTTCACTACACGTAGCTCATGCCTCCATGTCCACTCCTTCAGAATCAGAAACATGCACACGTGTAATTTCAGCCTTACTATGACACACAGTACAATACCTATGCCACAACTGAGTCATAAGTAGCAGACATGTTAAACTGGGGAGGGAATGAAGAGGGAGATAACCTAGCAAGAAATAAAAAGTATTCCTAGCAATTAAACAAAATAAAGGCACAAAAAACCCCACTCAACCTGAGCCCTTATGAAAATGTTTTCCCATTCTTCAGAACAAAAAAAAAAATACCCTCCAAAGCTATTTAGTTACACTACTTCCTAATCAAGCCCAGTTATTACTAGAGTATTGGACCAAAAGAAAGAGAGAACATAAATAGCTTGCACTCCTCATAACATTTAACCTTCCATAAGGCTTAGTCTGATATACTTTTGTGGTTCCAGGATCTGAATTGGGATTTAAGTACCTAAAAATCTTTGCCCACCTCCAAAAACAAACATCACAGGGTTATTCAGGTGATGTTCAGGTGATTACCACTTATTCCATAAACAAGCACTGAACAAGCATAGTAGTGCAAAAATCATTCCTTAAGTCCCTACAACTAAAAGAAGAACCCATAATGACCAGAATGGCTCTTCTACTGAGTTTCTCCCACTCCTCATATAGCCCGGTCATATAATTACCTCACAGGTGAGGAACACACTAACACTACATTTTGCTAGTGATTTCAGAAGGCATCTAACTCATCAGTAACAAAGGTCTGGTTTACTGCAGTTGGACATGGTGCCATGACATTTGTTACAGCAACCCCACATCTTTTGGCCCAAGTATCTGCAGCTATTACCAAGTTATTCAATTAACTTGAAAAGACAAAACCTCAACACTGCTAAGTGGTTGACGGTACCTGCAGAAAGGAAGCTGCTGAGTAACAAACATTACCATTTAAAGTTTACAGCAAACAGGGTATTTTCTTCTTTCACCTTTCATTCCCTGTAGTCTTCTGGTTTTCTCTTCTATCCTCACTCAGTACTGCACCTCATTCTTCTACTTTTAAAATCAAAATCTTTAAGTCTTCACAAAACAATGAGTTTGGTACATCATTATATAAATGATGGTGGTGCAAATAAAACATTCTATATATACATTTGTGCATGAATATGTTTAAAAATAGAGTACCTCAAGGCATATAAAAATCACTTCTGAGAAAAAAAGAAAATTCTCTTCCCTGGAAGCTGTTTAAAACCGTTATTTGCATCAATTCCTGAATCGCTACTGCTAAGTGGCATTAGAATGTACAATCACACTCTACAGTTTTCTCCTCTTGAGATTTACAGTTAAACGATAAGAAAAATACTTCCTGGTTAAATTGGACAGATAATGCAATACGGCTTTTATCAAACCAATAAATATGTTATAATACACAAGCCTCTGCCCCTAGGAGACTTCCTTCTTCAGGTGCTGGCAGTCTATAAATTAGCTCATTTGTAGCACAGAAAAGCTCCATAATTAGTACCTAGTTTATCATTAAAAGCTTGCATTCACTGTATGATGTCACACACTACTGAGTCTGCCTCTCATTTACACACACAATTATCTTCTGGCATCCCAGTACAGTTGATCCCATTATTTCCTATATAATTGACCAACTTCAACAGCTGCAATTCTTCTCTCGTAAATACAGATCATATTGTAGATGGCAAGATCATAGTTATCACTCTTAAAAAAATTCTACATAACATACAAATTTGACAAAGCTTAAGATGCTTTGCCCTGCAGCCAGCAAAAGTTTGATTTAAAAAGCACTGTACAGTAATTAGATTTAAACCACAGAATTACTTAATGTACCTCACTCATTGACTGGTAGAGCTTTTATTGCAATAGATTAGACTCATTACTTAAAGAGTCTGAAAAGAAGTTGAAGATCATTTACCTCTGGTACTAGAAATTAATACACTTACTACTTACTTTTGATTACAGCTGCAAATGAGACATACAGACAGAAGTTCTGGGGATCCAGGCATGCCAGATACACTCCTGGACCAATGCAGGGCAGGAAGGGTCCTAGCTGACTCAAATATCACCTAGTGACCAACATGCTAGATCCTCCTAAATCCTTCTGGGAAAACCTGGAATGCCTGCTCTTAGAATTTCTTCTACCCAAACAGCTTGAAATGGTAAGCCCCTATAGTGTAGACATGTAAGACAATAGACAATTCAGTAGAGTACCTTATTTCACATAGCCATGAGAAACCCTGAGATGTTTTCATCTATTTCTGCAAAATCTTTATATCCAAGAACAAGAAGATTTGAGAAAATACCTGTATCTTATTTAGCATAAAAACATCTCCAAGTCGGAAAGCCAAGAAGTCCTTTCTTACTGGCCCTCAACACATATGAAGAATGGTCTTAATGACCATTAATAAATCTAATGATTCATTAATCAAAGGAGAATACAGTAGTAGAAAAGACAGGACTCAACAACCTACAACTGTACTGTGCAGCAGTGTTTGCCCCTGCAAAGCAAAAGCAAAGAAAGAAAGCAAAGTTTTGGAAATCTAACATGTTGTACTGCTGTGCATATACATGGAAGACAACTTTTACAGGAAGATAGTATTTTTTTGCCCCCTTCACTTCTATCCTTTATTCTATACCACAAAAATAAATAAAACTCCTTTTATTTTTTTTTTTCCACACCTTCCTTGGAATTTAATGGACAATACCTGTTAACTGCATTATACAGCTTTTTATTGTGGATTTAGGGTTTTTTTAATACCATTTGCACATCAGGTATATTCACAATGGCTTGGAATTTCAGACAATTTCAAGGATTTTTCTTCATATTACTAGGAACAATAAAAAACCCAACCCCAAAACACAAGAAAAAGCAACAAAGCAGCTTCCTGTTAGGAGGCAACAGATTCTGCCTTTTATTGTTGCACTTTAACGTGTCACTTGTAAACCCTGACAGCCAGGACAGAAAAATCTGCTAGCACTCAGGAGATTTTCCTCCAGAGGGAATGTATTTTATCAAGGATAACACACTAGCCAAACATCTCCAAAAGCCCTCACAGGTAGGTGCCCACCAGTACTGATGACAGTTGAAAAGCCATCTTGGGCATCTGCTGGTGTGGTTGAACTGTCTGAAGCATCTTTCCAATGAAGCCATACGATCCATGGGGAAATGGAAAAAGAGAGTAGGGAAGATTCCACCTCCAAACCTGTATACCGCATTTAAGTTTTGATTTGACATTCCTGTTTTACACCATTAAAGATACTTCAAGTTTTCAACCCACAAAAGAACGCAAATAATTTAGGTCACTATTGAGCTTGCACATGAAAATCCATACTGACCAAATTCAGGAAAACAAGATCAAGGCAAACACCTCACCCCTTTCTACAGGATGGCTGCAAGATGCGACACCATAGCAATACAACTGAGCTGCACAGCACATAATCTTCTCCTTCCAGCCCAAAATTTTATCTATTTAAACTATTATATCATTTATCACTGTAGCAATTATTATATACGTGCATCAACCTGCAGCAAAGTCTTACAGCAAAAGAACAATACTTTAATCATAAGGAATTACAATTTCAATAAGGTCTAACTGATGAGGAAGAAACTGACCTTTGTGGTAGAAAGTTAGGCAAAAAATAGGAAGTCTGTAGCACTCCATTAAAAATATTTGAATATTTGTGTTCAAGACAAAAATTCAAACGAAATAACCTCGAGAAAAATGTATTCTTTAGACACAGATCAGGCAGCTAGTGAAGCTAGTCTTCAGAGTCCTGTAATCAGTGACTACAAAATGAACTCCAAGGTAGTTATGAACATACATTAGCTAAGTCCACATGCTGATAAAGCTAAGGATAACAGTATGGTCCTCTATATAGAAAGGTTACTTTTCAACTTGTTATATCACGGAGGAGAGTCAGGATCGTCTTAAATCAGGTACATTTCAGGCATTAAAGAGAAGAAAACAACAGTACTACAGAAGTGCTTCTGCAGCACAAATAAGGCTACTCAATTCCAAATAATGTGCTATTAACAAAATTCCATCATTCTTTATTTGTTTGCAGAACAGCTCTTTCCTGTAATCTAGGTAAGAACCTTTCCATCTTCAAACAGAGCATCTGCATGATACCTCTCAAGACAGATTCTCCAAAGTCAGAATAATTAAGCATCAAATTAAGCCCTAAAAAACTGTCTTCACTGCATTCACTTGGTCTTTTGATTCTACTCTAATGGATTATCTATTTAATTTAGTCAGAATTTAATCCGATGTTACAAGTCACGATCAAAGAAAGATTATTTTAATCCAGCTATAAAAGCTTGAGCTCTTGAGCTAACACACTAGATAGACCTATTCTCAAGCTTCACCTGTGCTACTACACTAAGACTGCAGATCCTGAAGCACAAAATACCATAGGAAGAGACTGATGCGTCCTGATTTAAGACTTTGGAAACTTAAACAGCACATTAAGCCTGCGTTTTCTACTCAGTTTTACATCAGTCAATAAATAGACACACATGGTCAGGGTCTCCAGCCAGCTGGATTTTTTAAGATGTGAACTGATGGTGGAAGGGTAAGCAGGTGGGAAAAGGTAGGGCCAGTGAAACAGATGAAAGCATTTTTTTCGTCCTTCAGCAGATGAACAGTCTAACACTTCCCATGTATGTTTCTCATTTTCCCAAATTACTGTAGGCCCCAAATATTAAAATATTAAACTCTGCAAAAGAACCTAATAGAGATTACATGACAGGAAACAGCATGAACTATACTCTGTCCTATACCACAACGGCAAACTCAAACCATAGTTGGCTTTTTCCTTCCCCTAATTATGAGCAGCCAAACCACAAAACCTATGTTAAGATCTTATCAGTTAAGGTTCCCTCATGGGAAAAGTTCAGAAACAGCTGTACAATGAACCACTGCTCAGCTTCAAGTTTCTGAAATAGTCACAAATTAAAAAGAATTAAATCTGTCAATTTTGACACAATATTTGGGCCTCTTCCATCACTTGAGATATTTGTATTAGTGACTTCCTAATTAACACTTTCAAGAAGCATTCAAAGCAAAACAAAACTAACAAAAAAACACCACAGTACACTGGTTTTACTGATACCGGTATCACCTCAAAAGTACAGAGTCTGAATATAAACTGGTAATTTGGGCAAAACAACCCAGAGAATGTAGCTGAATTGTATGTCATGTGAACAGGTTTTCTATAGATTATACATTACTGCCTCTTACTTTTATAACAGGACGCTTGTTAATATCCTCTATTGAAGCTGCTAATGAAGTATTGACTACAGCTTTTCACTCAAACTGTACAGTGATGAGGCTAAACAACCAACATCATTCACAAAAAATACCTTAAATGTACTTCTCCTAAATTGGCATAAAATATATTTAAAAAAACATTTTTTTGAATCAATATGAAACCCCTCTGTGTTTTGCTATTGTTTTCACTAAGTGGGTTATCCATTCTAGATTATGCTGCTCTTAGACAAGCCTGAAAGAGCACATCTAAGAAACAAAAAAACAAGCATAGAGCATAAATAACCCACCTCTCTTCTGTGGTACTAACCACAGCAGGAAAAAGTGCTGATGGCATAGGCTGTATCAAATGGAGCTGTGATGGGATTTAATAGATCTACTAATAAAAAAAAAATTTGTAGACTAATTATTTACTGGTTTGTGAATATAAATGAGTTAAAACTGCAAATGAAATATAAACATTACTTTCTTGTAGCGCTACTTTAAAAATTCTTAGGAAAACTGGTATTTTTACCTGTATATAAAAGTCAGCATATCAACAGAGTATAGGAGAACAAATGCACCTTCACAGAGCTCTTAACAAGCAAGAGCTGTCGTCTTAGTTTGAAAGGCAGTTCTAAGTCATGCTTCCCTGTTGCTGTTTTGTTTGTATTAAAACACTTGTCATTGTACCTCTGCTAATATCAGCCCCAATTAAGAATTTAATTACTCCCTTACTGGCTTTATAGTCTAACAGCTCATTTTCAATGAAGAGTAATACATAATAATATGCAATATTCCCTGCGGTACCTCCACCCAGTAAACTCCTTCCGAGAAAACTGTTTAAATTTAATATTACAAACTCAAGGGTCTTTTCTCCAACTATAGCACTTAGCAATATTTAACTGAAAAGCTGTCCAAAAGCAAGCACCCTTTATCACAGGACTTCAAAAGATCAGAGGTGTAGCTAGATCACATAACTGAGTAACTTTCCGAGTTGTTACAAGTATGTACCAGGCTTACCTGTGCCACTTTGGGCTAGCTTGTAACAGCAGCAACAAACAGCAGTGCTGTAACCCAGGCTGTCATTTTCAACTCTGACACTGGAAGCTGTACTTTTGAAGTCATCATGCAACCTGCCTTATCTTCATCCTTATCTCCAGTGAGGCCACAGTCCCCTCACAAGTGAAAGATACCACTGCAGGAGCTATTATATTTTGGTCTGCTTTGCCTGAAGAAAGAATTAATATCAGTTTACCTTAGTCATGCAATATATTCTAGGGAAAGTTGCTAAGAGATTAAAGACTTAATTTTCATATATAATATTATGTAATAGTTTTAACACTGAGGCAATCTTACAGATGTTAAGCAGACCATTCTTTAAAGCTATTTCTCTATGACAATATCTCAGATTTTTATATCATTAACTTTCAAAACACAAACGAGGTCACAAAAGCAATCTGTTTGATACTAAAGAGAAGTAGAGAGGAATTATTGGAAATGTACTAGAGTTAGATGTCAGCATTTCAGTAAACTAAAAGGCAAGGGGGAAAAAAAATCCATAAAAATTTCCACTAGGTACAAGAGCAGAGCAATTTCTTCAGTCTGAGAAGCTATTTCAAACATCTATGGCTGGATGTACTTCACTAAGTGTGTTAGCACTGTCTTCAGAAATGGAAACCAATTTGCTTATTAGGGCAAAAATATATTGGGGGTAATGAAACAAATATGAAGTTACTTCCTTTTTACATAATTTCAAAGATGTATCATTTGCCTGTGGAATCATTTGACTTTTTCTACAGCAGAAAAAACACTTCAGCTCCTGGGCTTGAGAATATCATATCCCATTAGCTTTATGTAACAAAATTCATTCAACGTAGATTAATTTCTAAATTCTACACCCCAAATACTGATTCTTAATCAGCTTTTTCATTATAATCCTAGCATTAAGATAGAATTTCTAGGTTTTGAACAATATAGTTTCAGCACAAACAGCCAAACACTTCCTGGAACTGCATGGAAAATGGTCAACTCTTTATTGGTAGAAGTCTAATCAGTGTATGATGTGGGTTGAAAGGAAATTAAGAACCCTTTAAGACATTATATACTTGATAAAAAAACGAATCCCCCAAAACTTTCAGGAATGAAGTCAAAGTTACACTTAAATAGGGCAGGGAAGATGAACCTAAACTGCCCCTGAAAAACATTTTCCTACAACATGCATTAGACACCAATCCTTAAACACAGGGTATATATGAAGAAGCGTCTATTACCCCCTCCTATATAGCAAGGTATGAAAATATATCTCTTTATATAGAGCTGATAGAACACGATTATCAAGTTCATAAATACATTTATTTTGGATTACACTTATTAGTGGGCACCTGATCTATGGGAGTATATTTAAGTCATAGTTTGATTCATATTTTACCCACTGTATTTCTGAAGCAACTGAAATATTCTCAGAACAACTCACTTTCAGATCCTCACAAAACAGAATTTTCTTGGACAAAGCTACACTGATCTGAAGACTGTAACTGTTTTTTTAAAAAGTCTGTAAACACTAAATCCAGAAATGTTTTCCGCAATCCAAGAACTTTAAGCTTCATCTGGGGAATGCTCCGATTCCTTCCCCAATCCCTTTCCAAAATAATTCTAAAAACTAAATACTTCAAATCTTGAAAACAGTCTTTAATAAAATTCTGCATACTAATTTGTTTTCTAAAGGATGGGGAAACAATTTTACATGGACGCTTTAATGTGACAGTGAACTATGACTTTTAGATATACTCCCATAGATTAGGTGCACACTCATAAGTGTAATCCAAAATAAATGTATTTAGGAACTTGATAACCATCAGATTGCTTAAACTATATTTGAGGCAAGTCTAATCAGGCAGAAACAAGACTTACTCCCCTTGGCAACACTTCAACAACTTGAAGAAAGGCAGAGTTTTCAAAATTTGAAAAGATAAATAAGCATGTGGGGACAACAAAGTTGAAAAACTCAGTGTAGTTAAAATGTCGAAGACAGTTCTCACCCTAGTAAGACACCAATGCTTTAAAGATAGTATTAAATAAGAAATTCTTACAGTAGTCCAACGCTCAGTACCTGGAACGGGACTAAACACCCTTTAGCATAATCTTTGTATTCACTAAATCCAGAATTCAACAGTAGAGCAGCTGCTCAGTGCCTGGTCTGCAGAATTCAATGAATGACAAAAGTTACCTTAATTCAATGAGATAATCAGCACACATTTACCCTCTACCAAGAGTTTTCCAACCATCTGCAAGGCGGCAGAGCTGACTGCCTATAAAACAACTGGTAGCATGCTGACATGTCCTCACATCACTCATGTCAATGAAAATTTATCTCTTAGCAACAGCTAAAAGGAGTTGAACTTCCAGAAATATTTTAGATGCATCACAAGCCAACAATTTCTTCATAAGTGATTTTGATTGCTGCTGATCTCCAAACAGATGTCTACTCTAATTGGTAAAATTTATTAAATACATACCTGAAATAAGAAAAAGTCAAGCTGTCATGCCCTAAGAAAGCAGTAACAATGGGAGCCGTTCTAGCTGTGCACATAAAAGACAAAAGCTAACCTTATTTGAAGCTGCTGGTCTCACAATATCAGTAACAGTGAAGTAAAAATGCATGCGTTGTGGGGAAAGGAATTTGCTATTAAGGTTGCTGTCAGAAACTGAAAGCTAAGACAAGTCACTACGATAAATATTTTTGACAGGAAAAGCAAAATAAGAGATTCAATGCTAATACCACTTAGCTACTAAAACTATTTTATGATTCTCTTCCCTGCTACATGGGAGCAAATAAAAAAATTTAAGGCATTAATCTTTACAAGTAAATTCCATATAAAACCTCTGATAAAATTAGAAATACACTTGTTTTAGCAAAACTCATCAGCATTAGCAAAATATCAAGCAAATTAAAATTTTACCACCAGACGGAGATCAGGAAATGGAAAAAGTTTGTTCTCAGCTATATTACAAAGTCTTCTCTAGAAAACAAGTCATGCAGAGGTCTCTTCAAAATACATCCAAAGACAATATTGAGAAAGAAACAATATAAATCATTCAGATTCTGATTCACATTAGCAGATAATGCACAGTTTTGCTTTCTTCCATCACTAGTGTTTTCCAGGAGACATAAACCAAAATCTGTCAATCCTAAGATGAATAGAAGCCACATCTATTTATTTCAAATCACAGGCAGAACTGAGGTGTCATCTTGAATTCAGAGCAGTATAGGAAGTTGGGAACACAGAGGATGATTCCTCCAGTAGTTTATTAATCCAAATAAAAGACTCCTACCATCCATCTCATGTTCAGATCAGAAAAGACTCCTGCAACTCTCCACTGAAAGACTGAAAACATGCCTGCAAGAAGAGCAGCTAGTCACTGGTTTTTAAACACAGTGCACAAATCCATAAAGCAAAAACAACTGCCCATCATCACAAACTCCAAATGGCAAAGCCCAGAACTTATTGAACACAAGTACCAATAAGTGTATGGCAGACAAGCATGTCAAGTGACCCAACAAGTGAAATTCTTTGAACAGAAAGCCACAGGGCAAGTCACTGGCTTCTCAGAGAGGACAAGCTCCAGTACTTTTGCATGTAGCTAAAACATACATGTACAAGCATGGGAGCAGATCATCCCTACGGACACTCAGCATGTGCTGCTACCCTGAGAACCCACCCTGCATGTGGTTTGAGTAATTTCTCGACTGATTTATCTATAAATTTCAGACCTTCAGAAAACATCTGTAACATCCAAAAGCCTGCTTTCCTAGATCAGCAGAATGCATGCCAAACATATCAAAATAAATGCACTGAGTTTACTCTACAACTTTTCAATATTAAAGCAGATTCATATTCGCAAAACAGCATTAACAAGTTTTTTGTGACTGTCCTGGGGTTTTGAATGTAAAAACATTCAGTTTTTACAACTGGATAACGGGGAAAGGGAAGAAAACTAGACAGTTCGAGGCAGAGCAAAAATATTCAGACCAGAAAATACCATGTTTATGTATAACCCCATTGTTTATTACATTAACCTCTGTGTTTATATTTATAAACTGACTGATAACCAAATACTTACTTGCAGGAGTCAATGCACTGTCCTCTTCCTCTACCATTAATAGATTCTTGTTAAACTGACTCCTACAGCAGGCATACTAGCATTCAGAGGTCAAAAGAAAAAAAATCAAAGTAGGAAATGAAAGCTGAGTATCTTTAAATTTGGAACAGAAGGGAGGGATACAGCAGCCTTCATAAGCATAGAACTTGTTAACTAGATACTATTAAGTTCAGTGATCATAACAGAACTTTCTTTGGTCTTAAGAATCTTTTCAGGCTCAAACACTAACTTTTTCATCACCCATTTAACTGTATTTTTGTATAATGTCTTTGCTAACTACTGCTCATTATCCACTAAATGCTAAGCATTTTAAAGAATTCCACGCTACTTGCAAGTTAGGTATTACTCACATTTTTACCAGTTAGGTTGCTCAGGACCTTGCCTGTTACAGCTCTGATCACCTCTGAGGATGGAGATTCCATTGCCACTCCGAGTCCCTGTTCCATGTCTCTCCATCCTCATTTTAAAGGATTTTGTCCTTCATCTATCTTCAATTTCTCTTGATGCAGCTTGTGCCAGTTACCTCTCATTAGCTTGCCATCTGAAAAATAGCAGCCTCCATCTTCACTATAATCACCCAATGTGTAGTGCTGAAAGAGATGCTCTAACACAACAGTCCCACACATCTATGGCAATTTTATCTTGACTGTACTCCTTTCAACTGTTACGTGTAAATACTTCCTGCTGCCTAGGGAAGTATTGGAATCACTATCCCTGGAAGCGTTCACAAAACATACAGATGCAGCCCTTGGGAACATGGTTTAATGGTGAACATAGCAGTGCTATGTTAACAGTTGGACTCACTGATCTTTGAGGTCTTTTCCACCCTAAATAATTCTATGATTCTCCTTATTCATTAGTTAAGAACTGCCTGTACTCTATGTCTGAAACACGGGTGCCACTGACATTTGTCTTTTATTGAGCCAAATGCAAACATTGCTAGTTAGTGTTGCCACGGATACATGGACATTACACAAAAATTACTTCTTAAAACTACAGTCACTCATCTGCACCATTTTGGAAAAACAGATGTGAAATTGAAGCCAACTTCAAAATACCACCAGTGATGAAATTAACTCCTGAAGAGCATGTGGAAAACGTGCGGCAAACTCACCATAGCTTAAAGCTAGCTCTACTTCTATTCCTAGATGAGAAAACATCAACCATGCCTACCAGACACCTCTGCTGAGGTCATACAGAGCTTTTTTCCTGTGCCAGAGCTCTGCTTGTAATTAAAACCAGAAGTCTCAAGCCTGCGCCACCTAGGACTGCATTAATTGGTAACTTCTGGACTGTACCACCACAACCACGAGGGGAGAAAAATGGGACTCTGTCCCTCTAGACCCCAAAAACTTGACAAAGCAGAAATTTGTGCACACTAGCTAGTACTGTAGTGACAAGGCACAAGAGCAGACAATTTACAAGTCTGCAGTTTCCCTCACCACATGGGATTTTTCCTTATGCAACATCTTCTCTACAGCACAACCTGAAGTCACAATAATCCATACAAACCTAGAACTAAGTGCAGCAGCCCTGGAGCTGCCTACGCAGGCATCCCTGTAACAGGTCACACCCACTCATTTCAAGAAGGCTGGCTGTGCCTGCAAATTCAAAACTTCAAGCTCTTCACAAAGAACCTGGAGAGGAAAAAAAAAAAACCACGGAAAAATCTATGTGACACCAGTAATAATTTTCCTCAATGAGGGATATAAGAAGATTGGGAAAAACAACAATAAATACAAGTAATATTGCAACTGAAGGAAATCACACTGGTTTAGAAGTTGATGTGTTCCTTACCAGGTAACCACAAAGGACAGCAGTAGACCAGTCAGCTAAGGGATGCCTGATCTGACGTGCCATCATGTTCAAAATTCTACAGCCACCATTTGAGCCCTAAAACTGTTGTTCCAGTACACAACAGCACTCCATCCACTTGGTTCCATAAAGTCCTAGTGTCCTGACTTGAAACAGGCCCTCAAATCATGGATCTGTCCTTATATCCAGGCGAACATAGTCCTGAATACAGAGAGCCAAGATCCATAAATGGATTCAAAGTTCTAAAAACCTTTAATACCTGTTGATCTTTTCTTAATGCTAGCTTGAAATTCTTTCAAAAGTGAGTCTTTTGCCATTTCCAACTACCAAATTGGAAAACTGTGGTTAATTAGCAGTTAATCTATATCTGAGATCTTTCTTGACAAAAAAAAAATAACATGTCAAATATAGCAGACAACTTCAACTGCAAGTAATCAGGGTTTTTCATCACATGTTTTACAATAAAGTTCCTGCAACAACAGGAAACAATATGGAATTGCTATCCTGTTCCAACTGACATGGAAAAAATACCCAAGAGTCAAGACCATCACTATTATTGAACATGGAAAAGCAAAGACACTTTCAACAGGTAAGAAAACAGCACTGAGAAAATACACTAGGTAGTTCTCCTTATATCTAAGGCAGCCTTCTGGTATTTCTATGTTTTAGAAGGAATCTTGACAAAGGAGATATCCATGCATTGACTAGTTGAAGAAAAATTAATCTGGGAGGAAAAATGCAGAATAAAACCTCTAACCATAGTTTAGGAGTCAAATGTCACTCCCGGTTAAGCCAGAGGAGTTCACAGAAAACAGCATAGATGAATAAACACCAACAGAATTGCTGGAACTACATAGGATTTCTTTAACTCACTGCTGTCAGTTTCACTACAGGACTCACCACAGAACACCACACCAATTAATTTTGAAGGGAAACAACCAAAAGAATCAAAGTTTAGCAAGCCTTAGGATTAAACAGCCTGCAGTATAAGGTTTGGAATCACTCCTTGCAGTAAACAAGAACCACAGGCATATCATGCAGAACTATGTTCAGAATATCCAACTTGGGGGAAAAAAAAGATGAGTAGGGTCTTCCCTCATGGTTCTATAGGCTACTGCAAATATGACCCTGTTTGCAGAAACTAATTCACATCAGAAATTAAAAACTAACCTCTACCCTGCCTTAGGAAGGAACAGACCAATCTAACTCAGGAAACAGTAGTATTTCACTTACTTCCCACCATACAATTCAAGAAAACTCTTACAAGCATGCTTCTTGGGTTGGTTCAAATGTGCTAAATTGTAAAACACACAAAAAAAAAAAAAAAAGCCCCCCAAAGCCACATATATCTATCTATACAGCAGTATGAGTTGCTTCTTCACAATATGGGATGATGAGACACTTCCACTTCAATTTCTGGTAAGGTCCAGTATCTCAGGTGTTAATAGGACCTATTTCTAAGAATTCCCTTGGCTTATGCACAGGGTTGGTACTTTTATCATTTCAGAAGCTACAGGGACAGAAAAAACCAAAACAAAACCAAAAACTACCACCCACACACAAAACCCCCCAAAATAAAACAAACAACAACAACAAAACCCACCAAAAAAAAAAAAAATCAAGACCCCAAACCAAAACACCCCAAAACACAAGAGCAGCAGTACCTAGCAATCATCCCAGAACTTCCAGGACTAGATATACACACAGTTAAGGTGCAGGCCACCCTTCCAAGAAATAAAGGTAACTTGTGAATTGAAATAATGAGAAGCACAAACATGAGACGTAGTGTTTGCCAAGTAATGCCAACATTCCTCAGTATTTTGTCACCATGAAGATGTTATGAGGAGAGAAACAAAGGTTGCATCTGAAGACAACAGTATTTTATGGACTGACAAAGTTCAAACCTTTTTCAAAGTTCAAACAAGATTTCTTTTCCATTTCCCCGTATACAGTCTCTTCAATTGTAGCACTGCAGACACTCTAGAAACTTCTCCACCACTGTATTTTGGTGCTCAAACTCACCCTCATAAGCACAGACACCACATAAAGCCAGCTCCCAAAGTTTGGCATTACAAATAACCCCTCACGTGTAAATCTGCAAGATACATTGTGCATTCCTTTCTGCCTCCCTTTTCTGTTTCTGCACAGTGGAAAGTCTAGAGGACTGAGGCAACAAGAAATCTAAACCAACGCTGTCTTGCTGCCTACCCACAGGAAGAGAAACTGAGCAAGGAGGAGCCTGGATGCCAAAAAAGCAATTCGCTATAGATTGGCCCTTTGCCTGAAAGACAGAAGGAGGAACACCCAGTGTCTGCACTGGCACAAGCTACATACCAGAAAACTGAAATTCAACCCATGCCAAGTTACACTTTGAAAAGCTAAATGTACGTAGGCCAGTGAAAACAAAATTAGATAGGAGTGCAGGGTAAGAAAAATTAATAAAACAAGTTTGGTTTTGCATGAAAGCTTAGAAAGACAAAATGAAAGTGAAAGAGGGATTAATAAAATTTTTCATGCCAATAATCAGATGAAAATCACAGTTGCTGAGCTGTTCAAGAGAGCATGGAAGAGAACCAACACCAAGCCATCTCCATTTGAACTGCATCTTTGAAGTTTAAGTACTAATTATTCTGAACACAGCAAAGATGTAACTATTGAGATACACTTTGCATTCCCACAGCCCTCTGAAAATGTTACAATGGCCACTTCCTCTTCACCTTTAAAAGCTGGATCTATCCTTTTAAATTATGTCTAAAAATAAGCAAATAAAAAGCTGCCTACAGCCTACAAATATCTGTTTCTTTGAGTTTATAGTCACATAGCATTTGTGCTCAGGAAATGGCTAACTCCCAAGACTTCTTAGGTTTCATGCAGCTCCCAAACTGCAGAACCTTCCTACTGCTTGTCCCAGAGACAAGGAAAACACTCAGAGAAAACATCAGCAATGTTGCCATTCTAAACTGACACCATTAAAGATAAATTAAACACTCTTCTTAAAACTAACCGTAAGTTTTAAATACCACTTTGCTGCATTTCCAGAAGTGCATTTTAATGCTTCAAAGACTTATTGAAAAGCTAAGTATCACTCAATTTTCCTCTCTCTTCGCACCCTTCCCTACTATGTAACCAGTTTTTACACTGCATTTTCTGGCTAACATATTCATACAGCCCTTTTCAGAAAATACTTGGTGAGAAAAGGTGTGAAGCAAAAGGGAGGGTATCTATGCAAGATACTCTTGAGCATAAGGAAGTGCACATAAGACCAGTTAAACTGTTTAAATATGCACTGCAACATAGCAAAGTGCACGAGATCAAACTGCTGCACAACAAAATTATTTTTCTGCTTTCCTGTGTGTGTGTATGTTTTGGCTTTTTTGTTTCTTTATTTGAGGAAAATTTTTTCTGGATTTTTTTTCAGGACATAAAAAAGACACTGCAAATCTTCCTCCTGAAGGATACCACTGTTTTCAGTTTTCCTTCATTCTTAAGGCAGCTCCACCTCTAGCTGGATGCTGTCCTTCACACACCCAGTTAACACTAAAACAGGCACCTTTTGAAGTGCATTGATTCAAGTTACCTGTCCAGACACATCAGTGAGCATTTACCTCAATGTAACCATCAGAGTACTTCAAGTAACTGAAAAGTCCTTTATATAATATACACTACTCATGACACGCTATACCACCTAGACACCATATAGCTGCCAAAAGCTACCGACCTTCCAACAAAATCTGTCTTTACACGAACGTTGTACTTCTATCTCTTCATTCAGAGATGAAAAAGCAACCCTCCACACACACAAGGAAATGGAAAGGGATGGAGTAAGCGAAGATTTAAACAGTTGCACTGCATGCTTTCTCCTGCTCTAACTCAAGAGTTGATACAACTTTGCCCAAATCCAGAAGAGTCAGAGTAATACTTGAGACACCATTTTTATACAAATCCTTTCTTCCAGGTCAATGGATAACAGGAGGAAACATGTCAGCTACATCGCTGTAACTAATTGCAGCTATTTCTAAATCTAATGAAACAAGAGAACTATATCTAGTAGGATTGGATCACCCAGTTAATACAGACGAGAAAAGCAGCTCCATATCATCACCACTAAGACAAATGTTTAGCACTTCCAGCTCCCTGTTCCAACTATTTCATAGAATGCAAACCACTCAACACTCCTGTCACATAGTCAAGGCTCCAGGTCTGCAAAACTAAATTCAGTGACACTGCATTTCCATAGTATTTATCTTCTCAGTGTATTACATACTCAGATGCTTTGGGTGGGTGACTGAAGCAAGCAAACAAAACCAGAAATCCCAAACCAAAACAACCAATAAGACCCCAAACAAACCAACAACAACCCACGCACAACACAATCACACACACAGGCCATACTGTATCTCTTCTGATCACCTTTCACTCCCTCAGGAAGAAAAGTTCAGAGTCTGCATTTGAGTGTGAATGTTCAGAATGACTGAGAGCTCTAACGCACTTCTAATGCACCAAATCTGTCTCATCCTGATGAGATGTTAATTATGCATTAATTAAAGAAAAATAATCAAAATTACTCAAACTTCCACAGATATCAAAACAGACTTCTGTGTATCCCTCCATTTGTTCTTCTCCTCCAGAAAGGTCAACAAAAGACATACTAGAAGTTCACCTCTAGTATTTGAAAACAAAAAAACCAAACCAAACATACAAAATTAGCCACCCCAACAAAAATCATCTCTTACTTGTGCTAGCTATAGAAAGAGCCAAAGAAACTTTAAAATACACCAATCTCATCAAACATCAGCCATTCCTAAGAGATGCCAGTTGGATAAATTTATTGTATTAATTTCAATAAATAATCTTAACATGCCCCATACTGTCACTTAAATGTTTCCAATAAAAATAGCCTAACAGTTTTCTTGCAATGTCATTCTTCTTATACACAAATTAACATCAATTTCAAATGAAGATGCAGTCACATCCCAATAACAGGGACAACTTATGTACACTTAACTTTCAGAACTGTCCCTGAAGTATATAAAGCCGCACATAGTGAAGAACAGTAAAAATCCCATATTTAAAACAAGTCTCTGTATTTGCTCAGTAACCCTGATCACAGCTAGCACAGCTAAGTGGACACTACACTAACATGGAACTACTGATTCACCAACCTCACATCAAAACTATTTTTGTCAGGAAAAACCGTATGCCAGTTTTTAAACACGCAAGTCACACTGCTAATTTTGAGGCACCCAAATGAAAGCTTATTTCTTGCCAAAGCACTTGCTAAAGAACAGATTTGTTTGGCTAACTTCTAGAAGACAGATTTATCCTTATACCAGTATTTTAGTATGGCAGTAATGGCTTTTTTAGCACCATGACCCAAGTAACATTCCATGCAATGGGTGCCAGTCCCAGTAGGTAGCCTAACAAGGGAGATTTTTGTTTCTACAGAATTCATGTTACTTGGGTTGCTCAGTACTCCAGCCCTCAAATTTTTCATGTCATTACAGTATCAGAATTACAGTAGAAACTCAAAGTACTTAAAACAGACAGCTTTATCACTACAACTAATTAAATGTTTATAGTGTATGGCTACAGCAGTAATTGCACAGTATGCAGCACTTCTGAATTTCCATTCAGATTATAGAATGTGAAGCTCCATGCATCCCTCAAATACCCAAGAGGTCCAATTTGACAGAAATAGATATCCATATATAAATGCAATCATATTTAACATACCTTTAGAGAAGCTCACAAAAATAAAGCTACAACTACTCACCTCTGACAGTTCTCTAAGCAACTGTTCCTGAAGACCTCACTAAATAATTCTAACGCAAGCATTTTCTATTCTGCATCCTCCATCATCTCACAATCAAAGGAAAAAGATGAATGAAAACCATCATTGAGCTTCTAGGAGACACTGGTGGCACCTCTACAATAGCAAAACTCTCTGAACTATTGCACGTCTAAAACAACTGACATCAAACTTGACCAGCCAGAAGAGGAAAACAAAAACAAAAAAAGAAAACAACCTCAAACCATCAACTTACAAATAATTGTAAGTCAATTCAACTACAACAAGTAACTTTCTTTCCCCCAAGTACACTGAAAATTCCAAACACACTTCACCATACGAAATGGGAAATGATCAAAGAATGCCTGCAGACATGTCTTTGACACTATCATTTCATAAACAAAAAACTAATTGATAACTCTTTCTCCCTCAAGGCTGAAACCCTGTGAACAATTAACTTCAAAACAAGACTCAAGTAATAGCAAAAATAAACCCATGTAGGGAGTGCAACAAAAGTGAAACAGGAGGAGGATCCTGCAGTTTAGCTCAAATTGACACTCTAACACCGTCACTTCTGTTCCTAGAATATTTACATTAATTCCAGTTTCTATTAATTGTCATTTTAAAGCTAACTATGTACATACAAATATAATTAAAAAATAATAATTCTAATGGTCTTAAACATCACTAAGTCCCACCAGTGGTACTTCAGGTGGTGGTCAAACCACAAGAAAAACAGTATATCCAGGCAGAAAATGAAGGTAAAAGGCCACAATCAAATCATACTGCAGATTTCAGCTACACCAGTCTGTCAGGCAAGACAGAACAATCTCATACCTACAACAGAGCATACAGCTGTACTCTTCCCTGCTGCTCTGTTCATCTACTGAAAATACACAAAGCAAACTATCCAATGCAGAACAGCAGGACATAGGGAGCCAAGTAAAATTCATTTACCAGCACTGGTCCTGCACGCATCTTGGATATACATCCCCACTCATATATATTTAAATGGGTAAATAAAGCACAAGAAGAATCATTACTTTTGTATTAGTTTAATAAACAAAGGATATCAAGAAGAGTTTTTCATTACTACATTAGCTCTCATTTTTCAGACTTACCTGGTCTTTTTCATGGGGTAATAGGCTGACAGGTGGAAGGGAAGCTGGGAAGGTGCTGGAGTATTTCGGAGCTGCTTTGCTTTCCAAACTGCCATAATTCACTCTATACTGAGGACCATCCTTCAGTAACCTCCCATTGTTCACAGCACGTTTGGCCCCTAGCCGCAACCTCTGCTGAAAGGCAGGATTGTTGAAAATACTTGCTAGGTCATTTTGACTTCTCAAATATTTCTCTATGTTTTTCAGGGAGGAGCCATTAGGTTCTTGAAGCCCTTCAATTGCTCTTCTCAAGAGTTTATTCCAATCCACATTACGAAGCTCATTACAAGCTCCTCTAGATCCCTTAACAGATTTGGGAATAGTGCCAGGTTTAACACATGAAAACCGTCCAGGATTATCTGGGTCCTTGTAGGATGCAAGACCTTTGTTAGTAACTTTAAGAATAGAACCATCTTGAACACTAAGTTCCAACTGTTCTGAAACAGTCTTCTTATCTAATCCATGGGAAGCACAAACAGCATGACATATTCTCTCTTCAGAAGGCCTTTGCTTTTGCTTTTTAACTTTTTGTATAGCTTCCAGAATCCACTCCGTATAAAGAGGGTTGGCAAGTTTTACCATGGTTGACCAGTAATTGTTTCCAGCCAAGAGTTACCCATAGAGGTTCCTCCTTATCCTTTTAGCAGATCTTTCCGAGGTTGTTCACACCTCAAACACAAATGAAAGGATTCCACACACTGCTTGGACACATGTCAAAAATATCCACCCTGAGGAGTCAGAAAAGGCAGAGAAATACCTGCTGACTGAAACTTTCCAACTACATTACTGTTAGCGAAACATAGAAGGGATTCATCTGTGATGACACCGGCAGGTCCTTAAAAGAAAGTTTGTTGCAACCTTTGAAAAGAAAAAACAAGAGGCAGGGAGAGAATATAGTTAATGCTAAAGTACTAAAAAGAAAAATCATATTCAGACATGCATTCATACTATAGATGGTACAGCGTAGAAAAATCTTCGTGATGTTATATGAAACATTTGTCAGTTCCCACCCCACACCAAACAAGTCATCATAAAGTCCTTCTGCTTCTCATAACAGTCAGGGGATTTAGTTTTCCTAAATTCCATCACCCCAACACTTAACCTACTACTGACCTACTGGACAATTTCCATTCAGTCAGGGATCTGAAAACACTCCCTAAAACAAACTGCCTACAAATAATTTCTGCATGGATTATACATGCACTAGAAAACCCAAACAAACAGAAAACCAAACCCCAGCCAATGAAAGTCAAATTATTAACCACTGCCAATTCTTACAATATCCTGTGTCTAAGAGTTCTGCCATGTTGATTACACAACTCAGGAAAATCAAAACCAAAAGTATCAGAATCAAGTTACAAGTATTACACCCTTCATTAATATTTAGGTACCCTACAAAACCAAAATACATCACAAATGCACTTCTCATTTTAAGGCATTCAGCACAGGGGCATTTTTGATACAAATCCTTAGGAACAGAAATTAAAACTAAGTAACAGGAGGCATTTTCACATAAATAGGTTGTCAGCACACAGATGTATTAAAAGAGGTCACAATGAAAAATGTTTTATTGACTCACAGTTTAACAAAAAATTTTGTTTACTTATTATGGAATACATAACTCTAACAGAAAATTCAGTGTCTACAAAAACTCATTTAAGAAACCTGAAAGAACATGTTGATGAGGAGTTTATTCATTCTGGGAAAATATATGAAAAATATAAAACAACAGTCTCACAAATTAAACTTAGACAGGAGTTGCATAATGAATAAATATTTTTGAAGTATTCTTTTTTTCTGCCATGAAGTGAGTGAGAACTTCTGAAGGCATTAACAGAACTGTATAATTACTTTGAATCAAAGGAAAACAAATAAAAAACAGAAGAGAAAAATTTTCTTTCTCAATATATGGGTTATCTTGTAAAGTAGAAGATTCACCAGTTTCACAGCAAAAATTTAAAATTAGTTAATATGCAACTACATTTATAAAGCTATGGCAAACAGCCTACAAATAACAAAATCATCTATGATTACACAAGTCCTGGTCCTCATCTTTCTTCATTTACTCCAGTCATCCTGCATTTAAATCATGTTCAAAAACTTGAGCAAATTATCACTAGGAAAAAACCCTGAACTGATACAGTAATCAAAAGTATTTCCAATCTGTTAAAAAGATTCCTCGGCAACTATGAGGACAAAGAATATAACACCACATCCTTTCTGTCCTATACCTTTTTCTTACTCTGTCCTTCAAAAATGTCTTTAAATATAAATTCCAGCTCATGTTTCACACATTATTATACCTACACAACAGGATTAGTAACAAAAGTTCAGCTGGTTACTGGTGAGTATAAAATTTTTCTATACCCAAATAGTCAATATTAATCAATTCATTTTACAAATCTGTCCTTCTTGATTTTGATCAAAGCTTAAACATTTTCAGATTTATAAATATGAAAATTCAAGTGACTGCCAGACTGAAAAAGACACATTCCTGATGCAAATGCAGGGCCTGAATGCTGAACTGGCTCACATACTGAACCCTATTGATCTACACGGATTGAATCCTGTTTCTTGCTTACAGACTGTACTCATGGAAGTTGTATTTGATAACAGGTCTGTGTATTTCAAGTATCTGTAATCCAACAATAACTTGTTCTGTAAACAGACATTTTCATTTATTCCAGCTAGCAAAAGCCATTCTTTCCCT
>NW_008246060.1:11678540-11681909 GCF_000691975.1 Corvus brachyrhynchos
TATTCACTGTTTTCAGATAATTCCAAAATAACTCTGTAGCTACAAAATGCAGACAAATATAGGGAAAAAAAGAGTTTCCATGGTGTTATAAACCCTATAAATTCTCTCACAAATCTGACACTGAAAATACAGTAACACAACAAAGCAGAACTCTATATATAGTGAAGGCTCACTCAGATTTAGACTATCTCATACACTCTTCCTATACATTTGGAAGTTCTCTGTAGCTACATATAAAGCCCCAGATTCCTAGAAAGCTACTTTTAAAGTTTAGTTAGGCTGCTCCAGTGTAAGTCTTCATTAAGATAGTCACGACTTAATTAAATGCTGAACACTGCATTTGCTGAGTCAGACATACCTGCCTCAGTTTTACATCTACTGCAGTACTGTTGTATTAAATTTCATACAAGCAACCACATCACTGCCATTAAACTCCAGAACACACAGTACAGGGTCTGTTCTAAGCTCCTGGACACTGATGAACATTTCAGTATAAATGCTATAACATGGGGTTTACAGGAATTTTTATTGGCCAGTGACTGTGGCAAAAGGTTAACATAAACCTATATCTTCATATAAAGTCTACTGCTTGGTACAGGAATTTCACAGCCATATACATTCAGAACTACATTTTTACTTATTTACTTAAAACTCCCTACATGCAATACAACCTTCTGCATGCTAGCACCTACTAAATCAACACCAGTAGAGTGTATCATCAGGAACAGAGTTTCCAACACACAGGACAGGATATGTCAGGAGGAAAAATCAAGACATCTTAAATACACACTTTCCAACAGCATCTAAGTTCATTCTGCCTTAGAGAGCCATGCAAAGTGCATCCAATCCAAGTTTTTAATTGTTTTGCCTCTCTTACTCTGGCACTTGGAGTGCACATGAACTTGAAGCACAGCACCCTGACCTCCATGACTGGTATGCCAAGGTCTACCACACGTTAGATTCAAAAGAACTTATTACTAACAAACATCTTTCCCAGCAAAAAAAATTGGGTGAGTGATCCTGGAGCTATAAATTAAGGAACTCTTTCAGAAATCAAGACAGGTCAATGCAAGATTGGCCATACAGAAATACACACATTTACATGCAAAGTGACCAGATAAAGACAAAACAAATTTTTTTAGAAACAAGCTTTCAAGACTCAACATAAAAGGACACTCAGAAACACAAAGTTACATTCGGGTTACTAAGTTTAGAATGCAATTCTACCAAAAGTACAAAAAGATGGTCACACATCATTTAATATAAAAAGTGTGATGATTACCCAAACAGGTTTTGAGGAAATACCATTTTAAAGAAGAGACTATAAATTAGTATCAGGCACTCATGTCTATTTATTAATCTTTCTCCCCTTGTAATTAACTAACTTTTAATCAAGCCCTCACCACCACTCATTCAATCACAAATTAGATTTTCCATACTGTTAAATGCACAGGACAACTTCCACATTTTATAGCAACAGTCACAAAGTTCTTTCTATGTAATTTGTCATATTTCAGCTTCTTCACTCTATGGTATCTTATTTTGAAAATAAAAGCATTTGAGAAAGTTTGACTGCACTATATTACTGACCAAGTCTGTTAGCAAGTCTACCTCTAAAGAGCTGGAGAACAGAAGCATGAGAGGGTGAAGTACAACACATTACCTCTAAAACATGAAAAACCGTCTCTAGTCAAGGCTTGTCCCTTTACCTAGGTCATAAATTACGAGATAAACACAAAGAAGTTGCAAAATTTCTGCTTGGGATTTAGAATGCATGCAAATATGCCCTTTATAAGGCACATACCTATTGCACAGCTGATTATAATTAAAGAAGGCAGTGACTGAACACTTCAATCTCAGGTGCCATCAGTAATCCTATAATCCTCTAATAAGGTGGTTTTTAGACTGAACTAGGACCTGGAATTGCTTCCAGGTGATCCAGATTGTGAAAACAAGCTGTGTAGTCAAAAGAACAGCAACAAAAAAAGCTAAGCTTCTCTCCAGAAACAAAACTAAAAGTTACTACACAAATATCACAACATACCATCTAAAGGGTTTTTTAAAAAAATTAATGAAAAGTTTGCTTTGGCTTTTGCAAATGTAAATGCAGTTAAACTTTTAAAAACTGAGGTTAACACGGCTATAAAAAACAAAAACAAAAAGAAAAGGGGGAGAAGAGGACGCAGCTGGTGGACATGACAGCAACCTGCCGGTGACCTGTGATGCACAATCTCATTCTGCTCCCTCCTACCTGCTCTGCACACACTCAGGAGAAGCAGCAGCAGGCCAGCTCTCTGCTGCAGCATCAGGGTTAGGTAAGGATTGCAGCAGAGGAGGAGGAGGAAGAGAAGACTGCCATTGCATTCCATTTTTGCCATTTTTCTTTGCTCCAAGCCATTACTTAGAATTCTGCAGCTAATCAACTCTGCATTCCACCCCCCTGTCAATTAATGATGCAAAACAGACAAGATAGTTGTTTTGCTATTGCAAAATATAGGGACCTACAAAGAGACGTGGAGAAAGCAGATCCTGGTAAGGACTTCCATCACGCATATCACTCTTAAAATTACTCAGGTCACGAAGCCAGCTATTGTATTATTCTTTACACAACACACAGTTTCCAGGAATAACATGAAGGGGCAATGACACATATATATGCATAAAAAAGACAGATGTGTAGACACTACAGTAACTTCAAAAGGACACCAAAGACTTGGGGGCATGGAGAAGAGTGGCACATCTGAACCGAACTGATGGAAGTGTTCGTGCTCTGAGATATCGCACAGGCTTTTTTGAGATCATATGCTTAAAATCATTTCACAACATGACAGCAGCAAGCGCCACCAGCAGAAACAGCATCAGCACAACATGACACCAGCAAAATCACCCAAATTCACCTTTCCCACCTTCTCCCACGGAAGTTCTGAGCACTTTAAAATACAGTACTAGAGAACAGCAGGGAATATGGGAAGGTAATATTCACTGTCAAGAGTTCACCTGGAAAAAGTGTTTCACTGAAAATATTTCTTTTTGGGATAGTGGTTTTCAACAACAGAGGTGGGTATCCATCTGCTCTTGCCGGAGAGGGTTATTCTCAATGCTCAGTGACAGAGTGCAAGAGGTGAGGTCCGGGCAAAGAACACACAATGTGAGCATCACTTCCAAAACGTGGCACTGCCAGGCTGAACTATTCCCCTCCCCAACTTACTTAAGGTTTTTACGGTATAGCCCAGCCACGGAGATGTGCAACGCCTAGAGCCTCGGGCCAAGGCATTGTTGCATTTGACAGGGGCCGAGCCGGGGCTGGCTCCGCGCCCTGCACGCCCTGCTCCGGGATTTGCCATTCCCGAGGCAGGAACCCCCAGCCCG
>NW_008246060.1:11682863-11684382 GCF_000691975.1 Corvus brachyrhynchos
CACTGCCCGCCGCTTATCGCGCACACACCCCCCCCGCACCGCCGAGGGAGGGGAGGAGGGGGTGGGAACGGGGACGACGACAATGACTCCCAGCTCTGCAGCCACATGCAGGTCCCTGCAAGTTTCGCCATGCGAAGCACAGGGACTTCTCTGTCACCCCGTCTGCGAAGGAACAATTGCCGCCTCAGAAAGACAGGGTGGGAACATGCAACACAAAAACCTCAGCCATCCCCTGCTTCCCTCCGCCACTCCATTCCCCCTCTCCCCACCCCATCCAACCCAGCCATCACCTCCTGCTGCTGCTCCCCCTCCCCTGCAAAACGCAGAGCATTGCAATGCATTTACCCAGCGCAAGTGTCTGCAAACACGTGCATCAGCCTCCAATGCTAAAGGAAAAAAAGTACCCAGCCTAGTGACAAGCCCCCTGCGCTGGGAGAGGGGAGGGAAAGGGGGTTATTATGGCAAATTGCAGCCTGTCACCCAATGCAAAACAAACCCCATCGCATGCTCCCTATTATCCCCCGCATAAACTCCTGGGAATCTAACCTCCGATGCAGGTTCCCCCCTTTGCTTGCAATGACCTCCTTTCTCTGCCCGTGTGTGTTTCTGCAGCAGCGGTTCCTGCGGAATGTGCTGCCCCTGAAACGCGATCGCGGCTCCTCTCTCTCTCGCTCGCTCTCTCCGCTCTGTCTCTCGCTCGCCCGCTCGCTCTCTCTCCTGGCTGCTCCCAGAGCCAGGAACACAACAACAACACAGCCTCCCCCCACCCCCTTCCCCAAACACATACACACTGAAGAGACCCAGCCAGGAGAGCCAGACGAGCCGGGGAGGGGGTGGAGGGAATCCCCAGCCAGCGGATTGATTGCACCAGTTACCTTCCCTAAGCCCCTCCGCGAGAGGGGAAAAAAGAAGATGAATACAGAGAGAATACCTTGTCTCCCCTCCTCCTCCTCCGCGGGGCTCCTCTTCTCACTCCAAAATACTAAAAGGTGGACGGGCAGATCAGACACACGCGTTCAGCTCTCGGCGGGGGAGGGGAGCCACGCGAGCAATTATCATTAATTTAGAAATTAAAACAGAAACCCACCCCAGACCTCCAGCCTCCCCGGTGCGGGCGGACGCAGATTGCGAGGACTGGTGCTAAGACACAGGACCTGATAACAGCTAATTGAAAGGTTAATCTACATAGGCTGTGACAGAAGAGGTCCCTCCCCACTTTTTTATCTGCTGTTGGCAAGTGGGAAATTGAGCTCCCCCCACCTTTTCTCTCTCTCAAAAAAAAAAAAAAAAAAAAAGAGAGAAAGAAAAAAGAAAAAAATAGAAAAGAAAAAAGGAGAGAGAAAGGGGGAAAGGCGATAAAGTTTGGGGGGCGGCGCGTCCCCTGGGCGGGAAGGCGGCTACGGAGAAGTGGCCACCGGCGCCTCCCGGGGGCCCTTAGCCGCCCTCGGGGGGTCGCGCTGGGCTTTCCATCCTACATGGGGCGATTTGAGCTGTCTCGCTGGAAGCACCCCCACAGGCA
>NW_008246060.1:11684518-11693929 GCF_000691975.1 Corvus brachyrhynchos
ACGGAGAATTGGCCACCGGCTCCTCCCGGGGGCCCTTAGCCGCCCTCGGGGGGTCGCGCTGGGCTTTCCGTCCTACATGGGGCGATTTGAACTGTCTCGATGGAAGCACCCCCACAGGCAGCCTTTGGGGCTTGAACACTCCCCCGGGCCGGGGGAAGAAGGCTGTGCTTGAGCCGACCATAATTAGTCTGAGGGATGGAAGCAGCGTGAACAAATCACAGATGATGTCCTCCCATTGAGTTTGTACATGTAACAAGATGTTACGAGGGATATATTTTAAAGAACAAGGTGATAACACGTATAGACTTGAAGCTCGGTTTTCTCCATGCCGTCTTGAGCCGTGCTGCCAAAGGCCTCTCACCATGTTAAAGTTTTCAGTAATCACAGAATATGTTGAGTTGGAAGGGACCCATCAGAACCATCGAATCCTACTCCTGGGTTTTACTACTACTCGTGATGGTTTTCTCACCTATGGCCAGCAAACACCACTTTCCACCCAAACATCACTTTTCACGCGAGCATGGCATGACAAAATACCGTGGGATACATCCCATAGAGTACCACACAAGGGAGGGAAAGGCAGTCTACCTACCCGAGCATCTACACAAGCAGGCACAGCTAGATATTCCCCATCTTCCCAAACTTGAAACATGACTGTCCCAGAGGTCTCCTCAACATCCTTTTTTCCACATCTTATGGACGACATGTTGTGATAGATGCCTGTCTGCAAAGTTTTCTAAAAATATCTGGTCCCGAATAAGAAAATATTAAAGTAAAATTCTAAAAAATCTCCTTTTAGAGTGGATGGAAAATGATCTTCTACAATAAATTATGAAGGTCTTCCCTAGATGATGTGCATGTAGACTAGTAAGGAAACAAAGTTTCCATAATAAAAAAATAAGCATTAAGGTTCAGTGCAACTTCTTTTGGAGTCAATTGCTGGAGATACTGTCTAAGGAAACTCTTTGGTGATGTTTCAGAGAACTGTAAAATTGTATGACCTACTTACAGAAAGCTACTGGGTGAAAATAATATTCCAGCATGTATCTATCACACCATAACCATTGACTGAGGTTTTAGTCTTCTAACTGCCAGATGCAGCCTTTTAAACATAAAGAGGGAAATTGAAATATGTAGTGACCTAATGCCTGTTGGAGAATCCGTCAAGGTTCATGTATTATGCAGAACCTGGCTGTGATTTAAAATAGTTTTTAAATTATTGGAAATGTTATAAATCATTTCAGCACAATTTGTAGCAGAGCGTCACATTTGCAACACTATTCTGAATGTTGTGTCAACATTTCCATCAGAAACTTTTTTTTCTTTCCGGGAAATTTACAACTTGGTTAGTGGTAAAAACATAAAAATAATTTCTTGAAACTGAAACTTGGCATGGCCACATCCCATTTCAGGAAACAAAACACTGGAGATAACTTGATAATCTGTTTGGCCACTTTGAAATTGTGAGTGTGTTGTGAAGACATGAGTAATAGCACAGAGAAAAATCATTAAAATATCTGGTTTAAATAATTCCATTCTTTCTTCTCAATTTAATTATTTTCCTAAAAATAGATTTTATAGGATGATATGTCATTGGGTGTTGTGTTCCAGTTTTTAACATATTCAAGAACCTTTTGTTTGCAGAAAGACTCCTATGGATCTTGACATTTACAGGTGTACCCAATATTATGTAAATTGTGAAGTTATGCACATGAACCTCTTTATACATGAATCATTGTCCAGCAAACTCAGATCCACTGTCACTGTAAATTATCCTGTTTTCCAAAATTATAACTTAAAAAGAGCTGCATCATGGCAATGTAGTGCAGTTCAGTTTGAAACAGTGCATGTCACATAGAGAAACCTAAGTACCTGGAACGCTTTGGATCTGAGAATGTCTAATATGTTGTGTGCATTTTGGTTTGTCATCTAGATAAGAAATATTTTTGGTTTATTGTATGAAAACACCCTCAAGCCTATATTAAAAATATCTATGGAAAAGTAATAAGCCCATCAAGGAAGTTAGTGTAAGCAATAAAATTTACACTTCAGTACGTCTTTTATGGGCAGACTTTGGGGGATTTCTCTCCCATAACTCCTACAAACTGATGAAGTACAACTAATTCCGCCAAGCAGTAACAGGTGTCTAAACACTTATACACTGAATACACCTACTCCACCTGCTAAAAACATGTCCTTAATATTAAAAAGGAGTATCTAAATTTTCACATCTTCTTTTAGAAAGAACTACTTTGACCCATTTCACTTTGTTCTATTAGTCTCTTAGCTTTTATTACATTTTAAATAATCTTATTTGAAGGATTTTCACCCCCCACACTCCCCCCATGGAAAAATATGTATGACTGCACATCTATATTGTAGTATATGTAGTAAGCATATGCTTCTCTCTGAAAGTCCTTCGAATTATTCTAAAAATGCACTAACACTGCTATTTTTGGATCACAAGTGAGAGAAAGCAAGAAGTTAAGGGCTATGCATGGTCTGAGTTAAATTCAGTTCTCAAAAATCAAAATCTGAAAATTGCTGTATGTATGGCTGTGATGTAAGACATGCTGGAGACTACTGCTTAAATGAAGCCCAGACATGTGCACAACAAATTCATCAGCGTACAAAGAAGAACACCAAATTAGTTTGAACACTTGTTCGAAATCAGTAAGAAAATTCTTGTGCATGAAATTACTGTCATATTAAGAATTTCCCTGTGAGGGCTTTAATACTGTTGCAGTTCCATTAGAACTAGTGGGGCTGTTACATAGTTAGAAACAATTATGTAGCTGTCCATGTTGGTATGGTGACAGATCCCTATTTATCTTTAGGGCTGGTGGAGGGTAAAATCTTGGTCCCCATCAAAGTCTGGCAAAACATCCTCTGACCTCAACCAAGCCAGGATGTTCCTCCTATTACTACCACACATAACCACATATATGACTACAGTCACCTGGAAATCACATCCCCTGGCATATGTTGTTGAAAGAAGTGACCTTGGGGAGAAAAGTCATCCCAAGAGTGCAGCAAGTTTCTTCTCAGCTTCTACAGTCATCCTGAGCATGTCCCTGCCTATGAGCTGAATGCATAAATTCTTTACCTACACCACCTCCTCCGCTTAGCTCACTTGCCAGCAGCTTCCCTGCAACCCTAACCTTCAACCTCATATTCCTTCTGGACTAAAACAGCCTTTTTTTTTTCCTTTTCTTTTCTTTTTCTTTTTTTCCCAATTTGTGATTTTTTTCCCCAGCCTTGTATATTTTAATTTAATCTGAAAGATTAATCCATGAAACTAAGTCTACTCCTCTGAACAAAAGCAGAATGCCTCTTGGTTTGTGTATGAGGGTATGCATTGCTGCACACAACAGAGCATCAGTGCCCAACTTAAGCACTATAGATTATATTAATATATACACTCATACATTTACACACAAAGGGAGTGACCTGTGGGCATGTTTTCTGATCATTCACTGTCTCATCTATTACATTTAATAAAATTGAATAATAGTATAAAATAGTCTCCTGCTGCCATTTTACTGATTCGGTGCTTTTTAATTCCTGAAACTAGCAGATTATAAGGTAAATGCTATAGCAGTCTCAACTCAGGAGTTGTAATTGGCATAATACTGTAATTTGGAAATAAGTGTTTGTGGTAGATCAGCTGTCATCCCACAGGGATGGAGACAGTGACTGTTTATAATAAATCCCACATGTTCCTTTCTACTCTGGCAGATATACCACGCTGCTATATCAAAGTACTTTACAATCCTTAATGAATTAGTTCCTGTAAGAGCTTTGTTAGGTGAGTGTGTACTATTTCTCTTGTTCTCCAACCAGAGATATACAAAGCATAAAGCTTTGGTTAGAAGAGGATGCTGGCTTCAGGAAAAATCTGGGCACCTGAGTTCCAAGGCTTCTACTCTGGCCACAAGAGATCTGGTTTCAGAGGTCCTGTGCTAGTCATGGAGCAGAAACTGCTGGCCTGTTAATGCACGTTTGAGACCTTAGCAGGAGCACGTCTTTTTGCTGCATTAACTATGCTGCATGTTAAAGAAGCAATGGGATAAATAGAATTTGGGAGTGCAAAGGAAAAGGCTAAAAGCAAAAAAGGAAAAAAACAGGTGGCTCTTATACATGACAATGTCTATAAGATGGTGTCTTTCACATACACAGTATCTCACAGTACTTGATGTGGAGGTTCTATTTATGCATGATAAAGGATTAGTAAGTGATTAATAGATGTTTTAATAAATGCCAATCAATTATTATGCATCCAGTGGGTCAATAGGGTTTTTTACAACAATAGCTCATCGTCTGAAACACCCTAGCAATGTACTTAACTTTTACATGCTTTACATTGAAACACCTGCTAATCTTGCATTAAACCTCCCAAATGGAATCTTAATATAAAATGTGACTCAAAACAAATTTGCTGGAGAAAAAAGGATTAGCACCTAGGCTCCACAGTAAATTGTTAGTTATAGCTGTACTGGATTTAAGTTTCTCCTTTTGCCATGTAAAAGGCACTGATATGACAGGAAGCATTTTGCTGCTGAGTACAAGAGTGGTGTTTTCAAGGCTGATCCCAAGAGGAGGGCTGGGATATTGCTGGACACTGTAGCAACCAGCATCACTGAACTTGATGCAGCCTTGTGTTTTTATACACATTTACAGTAATACTTTGTGAGGGCAGTTGATGAGATAAAGGATGGAATTGAAAATGAATAAAGATCAGTTCTCTCAGAGGTAGTGAAAGCTGCCGTAATCAGGGGCTGCTCAGGTCCCTCTTGCTACTGTCTTGCTGCGTTTAGTTAGTCTGGTGAAAGGGGAGGATGCTGATGTTTGCAGGGGCCATTTTAACACCTCATCTTGTCTTTGGGAGCTTTAAAGTAATTAATTCTCCAATCATTACCGGTTGACTTTGTCGACAGGTTTAGGTTTCCCTCCTGCTGTTCCCTTTGGGGATATTGGGTTGTCACTTTATGAGAGGGGGGATTCATTTTAAGGTTCACACCAAATACCTTTCACAGCTTTTCAACAGCTCATTGTGTTCTCCATACTGCTGGAATATTCTCTTGGTCTCTGTTTTAATGAACATGACATATATGACTTTTTCCAGATCCAACTGGACAAGAAGGGGGGAGGGAGAAGGGGGTAAGCTTCTCCAAAAAGGCAGATAGCACCCTTGCTAAGCCCTTCAGATGAAAAGAGGGCCATCCTCAGTATGTAGAAGTCAACAAAAGAGACTGCAAAGGCAGTTTTGCTAAATAAAGTTACTTTGAGCTGTGAAGGTATTCTGACAGTCCTTAACGTAACTGAATGAATCCTCACAACTTCCAGCTATGATATGGGTGTACTATATTATAGTTCAGTTTTAGCCAGGGGAAAATTTCCAGATTTGTAGTTGCAATTTTTTATTAATTAAAGATTGCCAAGAAACATGGAGAGACGAAGGTAGGAGAAAGCTTGACCATATTCCTGTTAATCCTATTCTCATCCAGTTTCCACTATATATATATTTTAAATCCTATTAATAAGCTGAAGAAATAGTAATGACTGGAGAGGCTGCTACCAGCCACATAATTTGGAGACTTCTGATGATGCCCAACTCTTGGTGTACAACAGCACCAGAGTTCCAAGAAATCTGACCGATAGGCACAACAGCGACTTTTCAAACTCAATGGACAGTGAAAACCCTCACCTACAGCAAAGCTGGCTGGAGCACTTCCCCTTTGAACTCCTGCTCAGCATCTCCTGGCACACCAACATTCTCACTAGGGGTGGGAGTTTGGGAAATAATCCATGTGGCAAACTAGCTCTGAAATTGCTGAGCCTAGGCTTAGAAAAACCTTAGGTCTGCTCTGTAATGTTTGGAAATTGAGCAACATCCACTCTAGTCTTTTGTTTTTGCAGCTTGAACCAAGAGGAGTTCGACTGTTGTCAAGGACCACACTGTGGTCTATCTCCAGCTGGATTTTCAGTGGTGTCTGTATGATGTTTTCTTTACTTTCTTTGTTGGCAGCATTAGTTGTGAAGTTCCCTTGCTAAATAAAGCTCTGACTGCACAAACAATTTATTTCAGTCACTTCCCATAGCTGCCAGTACTGGAGCAACTCAAGCTCTGTTAGCTAGGCTAGAAGGCCTGTCAGAGTCAGGTGGCAATATACCACATCATTTCAAATACCCTTTCAGGAACCTTTAGATCTGCTCAATGCTCCCTTAAAAATCGCCACTGGCTTGCTTGTATTAGGGCTCCCAACCTGACTAACTCTGGTTGTTAAATTATTGTCATGCACAGAAGGATTTTGTATTAAATATCCTTTGGGAAGGAAAATCTGAGTGAAAATGGATTTGGAGGGCAGGGGAGACTTGTTTTTCTGTGTCAGGTAATATGAAAATGTGAAGTAGTAGCTAGGAAGAACCAAGGTAATAACATAACAGTGCTGGAAACATGAAGTGTCTTCTTCATATGCATAGAACTACACAAACTGTCTCCTCAGGGATACATAGGAGAGGTAGCTGATGATTTATCAAGATGCCAGTTGCATTATCCAGCATAATGAAGCCCTTTGTTTATTTAATTAAAAAATAAAAAAAAAAAAGGAAGTTCTACTTCTCAGCTGATGGCAGGACCTGGGCAAGCGGTGAGCGTGTTTCCTTAGCACTGGCCAGATCCCCTCTGTTATCCCAATATTATTCCCCTTTGTTATTCGATATCCCACAGTGCCAGCTAAGTCAGGAGTTGTCACACTCCTCACTGGTGCAGCAGGATACAAAATAGCTGGGGGTGGGGAGGAAGACTGGAATGGTTAGGAGGTGGAAAGGAAAAGGCCCTTTTTTTTTTGTGAAAACAGTAGCACCAGCTGCATCCTGCAAGTCGCTAAATTAGCCAGTCAGTTGTTTTTCTTTTAATTTTTGTGTGAATTCAAGAATAGGTTGTGGATGTCTTGGCAACTCATGAATGAGGCTCTTTATGAAAGAATTCACCTTGCAGAGGGGCTGCTGTCAGATGCACAAGCCTCTTTCCATTAATTAAGCTGCAGAACATCCCCTCTTTTTTTCTCCCCATCCCTCTCAACGCCTGGATAATCAGACCTTGTGTCTTTCCATAACATCCACCACTGCCTCTCTCGCTCCTCACAGTATTTCACCCACTCTGTTAATTCTGGGCTGCCAGATTTTCTTTTTTTTTTTTTTAACACAGCTTATTGCTGCTAAGTGAGATATCATGCTGCCTGAGCTAATAACTAAGATGAATATTCTGCTCCACTGCAACTAGTAGCATTCTCTATGCATTATCTTCAGCTGAAGGGTGGCCTAAGAGCAAAGTTGGGTATTTTCAAAAGCTCAGCTGGGAGTTAATCAACTCTTATTGTTTTTTGACAGGAGCTGGATGCTTAACTTGCACCCAGTGAGTCATCCCCTGGATTGTCACTCACACACAAACAGCCCCACAGAAAGTGCAAAGAACTTTTCAGACATGCTAGAAATGACCTGCCATTAAAAGTGTATAAGCTAAACTGTACTGGGTTAGGGAGTGATTACAGATGTAATTATGCCTGAGCAGTCTGGGGAGAGAAGGTGGGTACCAGGAACCTCAATCAGTTCTCACTCAGCTTTGCTGTGGTCTGTACAAGATGTGTGACTGCAACTGAATAGTCTTGAAGGTTTTAGTGGGGATACTCACATGTGCATTTACGAATTTATACACCTGCTTCAGGGAATAATCCCAAAATTTTTTAAAAATGAGGAGCTGACTATTGTACCTTAAGTGTTTGCATGTTTGGGCTTAATTCTGTATGCTGGTTTAAAATCCCAGTCATTAGGATTAAAAAAATATGTGTATGGTATAAATGACAGGCTGTTATAAATGATCTGTTCGTTTTCCTTCACTTCCAAGTAATGCTGAACATTAATTTCCTGCAAATGAAGCAATCTGAAGTAGAGAACACAAAATAATTAATCTTTGGAAACTCTGGACTAAATTAAAATAATTTAAAGTTAAATAAAGAGCTCATCTGTGGCCCCAGTGCTCTTTCTGGGAAGCAAGGGATACATAATAGCATCAAAAAGAAAGCAAATACTAAATTACCTAACAGAAAAGGAATCTACAAATATATGTAATAAATTCCCACATTACATCATAAAACTAACTTTCTCACAAATGCTATCATTGCAAATGCCAAGGCACATAGGAGACCTTTCAATTAGTAGTAAAAGTGAATAAGCAAGTGGGAAATTATTTGCATTGGACATATGTATTTTCTATTTTGGGGCTTGCTGGCCTGTTTGAGGGATTTTTTAGATATTATCAAATTATCTATCAGATTACAGGTTTTCCTGACACTGAGAATTGGGTGTGGTAGAATTTGAAATACCATTTAAATGGTAACCCAGAAATTCTCTTTATTAATTCAGGCAGCACATTAAAGAATGAGCACTCAGGATAAACTTCATGCTTCCATTAGCAAAAGTTGACTTTTTAATTCAATGCGGTAATTTGGTTAAAATTAAAATATAAGTATAGTTGAAGAGTTATCTGTAAAATGAGAATATTCAGGAATATAAGAAAAATAATTCCATCTTTATTAGATCCAGCAAAAATGAATGTCTACACTTCAGAAAGGACAATAAATAAACCTACTAGTCCTTTGTTTCTTTCAGAGTTTCACTTGGCTTTTTATTTTTGTTCAGTCTTTCCTTGGCTGCAAATCTACAGCCAGCCCAAACTATCAGAGACACATAGTCTAATGGAAAATAATATGGTGAAGAGATGAAATACAATAGTGGACAGCAGGATCTTTTGAGTTTTAAAGTCATGGCATTGTCTCTAGATATGCCGAAAGCTCCTTGCTACAGTTTTCTTGTTTGTAAAATAGGAAAGATAATAACCTGCCTCCTGGTAAAGCCCAGAAATGCTCCTGTCTGTATAAATGCTGAGGATTATTAGAGAGAAGATGTTCAGCTTGGGAGTGGGGTTCTGAATATAGTGATGAACCCACTCAATTTCAATTGCTGCATATGAGCTTCTTTCTTCTTGTAACAATTAACCTCTTAGAAAAGAATTAACACTGAGTTTACATGTTGACTCTATAGACATTGGATAATTGCTTTTTAAAAAATCATCTATAAGTCCAGGAAATTACATTTCTCCTTTTGCTTCTAAAATTACAAACTTATGACTTCCCAGCTGGTAATGCAAGCAATCAAAATCAGGTCTCTTGAGTGCAGTTGCATGACACACATGAACAACAATCTCATTTCATAAAGAATTAACCCACGGCCAGCTATGTTAACTGGCTCCAATTCATGCCCCAAAGCCCACCTGATCCAAGCACTGTAGTTCCTGCTTTACACAGGCAGAAATGTGCTGGTGAAATTACAGCAAACCTTCTTGGAGTCCTA
>NW_008246060.1:11694019-11703723 GCF_000691975.1 Corvus brachyrhynchos
GGAAAGAGTTTGGAATGAAGCACCAAACTGAAACCCAGAAGCTTTGGCTTCATTTTCTGTCTTTGTTACAGGCTGCCTATCAGCAAGCCAGTCACTTAACCTCCCTGAGTTTCATCTTCTATCATACAGAGCCAGTAATACCTCCTTTGGCTGTCTTTTTGATCTAGAGTATAAAGAAAGTGACATTATCCCCTCCCCCAATGTCAGCTAAGACATCTAGGCACTATGGTGATTCTAATCAGTAACAGCATTAACTACTGTTTAAACAGAAGGACCTACTTCAGTTTGAAATTTCCTTGATTTTATCTAGTTAAAAATCTCTTCATAATTTCTCTGATGTTTTTTCCTCCTTTTTGAGAGAAGGTAGGAGGAAAGAAGTGACTTGTTTTGGGTTGATGATTTAGTTCTGTAAGTGCTCCAAGTATAGGGTCACAGCGAAGAAGCAGAGAACATTGATCCAAATGAGGAAAGCTTGGTAAATTTCATTTCTTTCGCCAGGACCTCTCCTTAAAATGTGTTTTTCAGAGCTTAAATTTAAAGTTAATGCCAAATGAAAGTCCAGAGCAAATGTGTAACTCAGTTGTGCCCTTTTCTCAGTGAGCTACCTTAATGTGACATGGGTGGAGGTTCCCTCAATACATCCCCAGCATTTCATAGAATACACACCTTGCAGCTTCCTGGTATTTTTTCTTGATGCTCAGTCTAAATCTTTCTCTAATGTGTTTCAAGCCATTGCAACCTTAATTACAGTCCTAAATCAGTTCTTCTTAGTGTGTACTGCAAATAGTTATCTTGGGTAGCAATTGCCACGTATCTCACCAGTAACCAATTAAGCAACCTGTAGCCACTTTCCTTTCAGTTTTGAAATACTTTTTAACTGAAAGATTCAAACAAAATACACCATGTTCAGTAGTGCCAAAGACTGCCATTCAGAGGGCTTTGTGCTACACTATCCTGTCTGGAGAAAGGTTATTCATACATTCAGAAGACTGACTTTGCAGGCACATGTTTGTGTTCAAAACTTCTATATTGACAACCCTTCAAATCCAGTTGCCTTCTCTTGGGACAGGAACACGAACTTTTCTCTTTGATTTGAGAACTGACACCACTGTGATCTCCATCATGAGTCTAGCAATATTAAAGTGTGCTGTTCTTTACAGGCAGACTGCTTGAATTGAATGGCTACATGTTGACCTTGGGGGAGTTGCAGGGGTATGTGTTTGTTTGGTTTTTAAATTCATCTTCCCCAGGTTGTGGGGAAAGAAGCTTTTAGACAGTGCACAATACATGTGGATTTGAGCAACAGTAGATTTCAGCAGCATCTTATATTTTTCAAGACTGCTTTATGAAATGATGAGGCTTAGTACAGCATTTTTTTTAGGATCAAAAGATGTGACAGTTCACAAAATACGCAGTGAAGAAATAAAATCATTCTCCACACACCAAGAAGCACCCCTACCTACCAGAATCCCCTGGTAAAGATTTCTTTAGCACAAGTCCAGAAAATTTGCACTCTACACTGTGCACATACTTCAAGACAGACAGGTGTCTGCCAGGGACAAAAGTCTGTCTTCTCCTATGAAGAATTACAATGGAGTGAAGAGTCATTGCTAGTTCAGCAAAAAGGGAGCCTGTGTGTGATGTGCAGCTCAGCTGAGAGGCATCGGAAGGACTCAGTAAGAGCTGGAAGGTTCCTCAGGCCTCCAGCCTGTGCTTCTGCCTGCCCTGATCCCCAGCTGCACTGCTGGGCAGAAGCAGCCTGTCACTGCTCTAGGTACAAGGCTTCTCTCTTATATGGGCAGCCCTATGGCTGTATTTAAGAAGGCAGGATTATTATTTCCTATGGCTGGACTGAGATAACCCTCCTCAGAGACAAATACAAGCACGTGTGACAGAGACAGATGAGTTACATCAATTCAAGGAAAGAAAAACAATTTTATGATCAAGCAACTGAATTGTTTCTAATTAATTAATGATCTATATTTCATACTGCTGAAGCAGAGTCTGAGACACACTAGAAAAAATCCTTCATGGGGCCCATCCTAATAGCGGCAAGGGCATTGAGACACAGATTACATTATTAACAAGCTTTTTGGAGTTTGTAACACATCCCTTAGTTTCATTCTTTTGTTGCTGGGCACACACAATGAGAGGTTGGTACCATCAGGGAGCAGCAAGGGTCAGTTGCTCCCCGCACCCCAAGAGCCGAAGGGTATCCCAGGAGTGGCAGCAAGGGAGCAGGGAAGGGCAGACCCCAATATTTTAACCGAAAGTCAAACTCACCAGGCAAGCCTGGGGTGATGAGGCAGGTGCGAGGTCAGGCCTGGCAAGATCTGTATTGGGCACGGTGATCCTTGGCAGGTCCATGGTGATGAGGCAGGGCCAAAGTCAAGGCCAAGCTGCAGAGTTGGTGTGGACTGAGACCTGGAAAAACAGAGCCCATAGCCAGGAACAGGCCCGGCTGCACCTAAGTACCTACTACAGAGCCCAGGGTTGAGCTGGAATGGGGCTCTGGGACAGGGGTGGGGTGATGGGGAGGCTCCAGCTGAGACTGGTCAGGGCTGTTAATGCTCTCCCACAGACATGCACTGTATCCCCAAGTTTAATTGGTAACTAAATGACATGAAGAGTGCCATATATTGGCCTGCCAGAGAGAGCAGGGCTTTAACGTTACACAAATAATAATCTGATCCTACAAACCCATGTATATGTCATTGAGATCTTATTACAGCCTGGGTAAGAGGATGCTGGGTGTTTGCACTGATGAAGCTATTTCAGTATGATAAGCTGCACTAAGTGGGCTCAGTTTTGCATCAGTGGAGTGTATTTGCATATTGCACTGCCAGGGAAAAGAAAACCTTACATTTTGCAGGAGTTTGCCACGCACAAAAATGCCACTGCAAATATATGAGTATGTGAGTAGTTCCCATGAAGGCAATACTCCATGGAAGGTGCTAGCAAGGGTGAATTAAAGGGTCTGTAACATTTCCAGGTTTTGGGATGCTCAGTGGAAAATTCATCCATATACTTTCAGGACTTTTTACAATATCCGTTGCCTTTTGATTTATAACATTTCACATGGAAAAAGACTGGCAAGTATTTTCAGCTATAAGAATTCAAATAGGCTTTTGAAAGTATCATTATTAGAACCAGCCTGAAGTCCAGCCAAATATTCCTATTCTCTTTCACTTCAACCCTTGATATATGCTTTCCTGTCAAAAGGACACCTGGAAGAAGTTTTTATTTTTTCCTACCAGCTGCTGATTTCTGAGTTTGGTGCTTGTTCATTTGGTTTTTTGGGGGTTTGTTGGTTTTTTTTTTTTTAATATGTTTCAGATTTTTTTCCCATTTTATAGGTTTTGAAAATGGACAGAAGAAGCCAAAATGTATCCTATATTTTCAATTCTATGTTGTATTTTGCATTTTTGTCTTAAAATTCTCCCGCAAATCTAATGCAATCTTATTCCTAAATTAATACAATTATTTTAAGGCAGGACCTTGAAAAGCTGGCACTACACGTAAAAATCTAAGAAGACAACTTCTATACTAAAAACAAAACGACTTAATATCTCTATAAAATTGTAGAGACATGCTCATGCATGCATATGCACACATATTTTTGGTGCAATGAGATATGGTTTTTATGTAGGCTATTAAAATAATGTAAACAATCTAAACAAAGCAGATTACCAGCAAAACATGCAGCAACAAGTTTAAGATCCCACCTGTATTCTCTAAGTAAGTTGAGAAGAGAGTCATAACATGAAAAATTTCTTTCTGCTCCTACAACGTTTGTGTTCAACACTATCTACAAAAGAGATTTGGGGGACGGGGGAGAGATCCTAAGGCTCCATGGTTGTTTCTCCAGCCAGATTCAGGCTGGGTCTTGTTTGGCTGCAGTGTAAATGCACCTTTCACAATAGGCACCAAGTCTGAACGAGAGACTCCCCACATACCTTCAAACAGCAGTTCTGACAGAGACACCCGTGTGGGAGAGGACTTTAGGCATCTGTTGCGCCCTGGAATTTAAGCAGAACCTCTGATATAAACCAATAGCCCAGTTCAAGTGCTCATCCCTCCCCTAGCCATCCTGGAAATGGAGCAAACAGAAGGGACCCTCTTGTGAGCAGCTCAGCACAGTCCAGCAGGACGGTGCCAGTGCAGAACAAAGTGTTACCTCCGGGCACCTCGGGAGGAAGGAATTAATAAACAACCTTACCCACGAGCTGAGAGTGCAACAGTAACAAAAATGAAAGTGATTGTAAACTGTGTTAATGCATGGATAATTCCTATAGCAAATTGAAGGCACACAAAACATTGCTTTGGTGAATGGCATAGAAAAAGCCTGTCAGCTATAGGTGTCAAATATATCCTTTGCAGTTTCACTGAGGCATTTTGTAGCAAAACAATCAAGACAAATATGGAGATCCAAATTATGGAACAAGAATCTTCTTGTATTGTGGTGCTAGGAGTTCCCTGCCAGTTTGCTTTGCAACATTCAGGTTTTTTACACTGTGCTGGGACTGTCTGAAAGCTCAGATCCCAAGTAAGACCCCAATCCAGCTGCCAGGTGAGGGCACAGGGGCTGCATTGGTGAAGTGGAATAATTTTGTCACTTAAACTGTGCATGTACAGAAAGAGCTTGGTGTTTCGTTTGGGTTTGTTTTCTTTTTTCTTTTTCTTTTTTCAGTTTTTTTGTTTGGCTGTAACAATGTGCTTCATTTCTGGCTGATCAGCTTCTGTGCTTTAATATTGATGGCTCTGCAGTTGGACTCCCCAGGTGGTCATCCATCTCACATTCTGCACAAACACAGGGTCCTCTCCATGCCATATCCACGAGAATGTTCACCAGCAGGTTCTGAGTAGCCTCATGATTTCGTCATACCCCATAGGTTTGGAAAAATCATTTGCTGGACCACCAGGCCACAAGCAGCAGTTATAGCTGGCAAGCTTAAATCCAAAAGGGAAAACTATGGGATTTAAAGCCATCAGGGACTATTCCACACCACATAGCAACTTTCTGACTTACTCCATGCTCCAGCAAGGGCAAACAGAGAGATGAGGGCCCTGTCTGAGGGCCCTGAGAGCATGTCCCCTCCTGGCTGTTCAGCTGTCTGGGCTCAGGGCCAGCCTGGAGCTTGCAGAGCTGAGAGCTGCCCCATTCCTTTGCTGGCCTTGGACACAGCCAGGATTGACACCACTTCCTGTGGGACCTGCTTTTAAGCTGAGCTCCTTCCATCAGGCCCCCATCTGAGCTAAAGCTCCTGCTGTGTTGCAGTCATGCCTGTCCCTGGCTTTGGACCCATTGCTCCGGACCTAGACCCTGACCTGGAGATGACTTCCAGCCTGGTCCCAGACCTGCCTTATCACCAGGGACCTGCCTGGTGTTCACAGGGCTGTGCCTGATCCTCGCTAACCCCACTGGACCTGCCTTGCTTGGCTCACCTGGGGGCTGTGGGACTGGTGAGACTTCTGCCCTGCTGGCTGTGTTGGTGTGCTCAGCTTCCAGCTCGCCTTTCCTTGCAGAGAGCCAGCTCTTGCTGCTTCCTGACAGGCTGTTCCTCTCAAAATCTCCACAGCTTTTAAAGACTGATGATCTCAGCAAAAATGTTAACCCATTTTCCTTCACAGAAGAGCAGAAATGGTGGATTCATCCAGGAATCAAATCTACCGCTAATAATACTGAACCATGGAAGGAGAAAAATTAATAGTCTTACATTGTTTCCACTCTCTCAGGGATAAGAATGCTGGTCTGGAAACTTTGGGAACTCTTTTTCTTAGACCTCCAGCCTTTCAATACACAAAGTCTAAAGGTGTCCTGGAAATGATGCCATGAATTCACAAGCAGAAGAAAATAACTTGTGTGAGTAGTGGCACGTAGAACTCTTGCAGTCAGTGGATCTTTCCGTTTTGTGCCCTGCAGCCCAACATTGCAACTCGTATCACACAGGCACCATGAAGAGCATCACTGCGCCAGCAAGTGGTATGAGACTAAAAAAAAAGTTTAAAAATTGCTCTCTGAACAGTAAGTAAGACAGACAGGGTCTGGGGAAGCTGTGGTCAACCCATCAGGATCCTCTTTTCTTCTTCTCCTTCTTTCCTCTCATGCCTTCCTCCCTCTGCCCCTGCTGATTTTGCTGGAGACTCGGCCCTGTTTCTGGAAGAAATCTATTTGTGCCTACTGCTAAACTCTGCAGCAGCTGCTCAGACCTTTTCCTACCACTGTGTTGTGATGCAGTCATGATTTTACCAGAAAAGTGGTGTTCGCCTGCCATGAACCCGAAAGAGTTCAACACTGATTAGGAAGGAAGGCTGGCTGGCAGGCAGGCAGCATGACTGACTAAGCCTGGTTTCCTTAGGAACCCAGACTGAAAAAGTGAGAAAGTAAGAGCATGTGTGTTCTGGTAGGCAGTGAATAATCCATTAAAACTCTTAATTAAAAATTTAAACATGTGTCTGCTAATTACATCACCCTTCTCCTGCCCTCAAAAAGCAGCAAATGAGCATGGTTGCACACCTGCCTGTGTGTTTATTTCCTTAGGATGCTGCTCACTTGCTCAGCAACACAAATACCAGCTCAGGTAGCAGCTGCCATTGTAAAAACATTCTGGGGAAATGTGATGACAAATATTTTCTTTTTGTTAATGAATGGCCAAACTGTTCACAGAAATCCTGCTCACTGTTGCTGCATGTCCTGAATTTGTGGATGTTTTTCACATAACACTCCTGATGCTATGAGTTCTATCTCAGGCAGGGCTATTTAATGCCAGCAATACACACTTGGCTGACCAGCCACCTGAAGACCTGTGAACAGAGAAAGAGATGGGGTAAATGTTTTAAAAAGCAGGCTGCAAGGATATGGAAATGAACATTGTCTGTAAACTTCAAAACTGCAGAGAATGGTCTGCCAAGGCTCTGGACCCTCTGGAGATTCTCAGTCCTGCAGGGATAGTGTGGGGCTCCACATTTGAAGCACACAGGGGTGAGGAGCCTTAGCATGGTAAAGGGACAGCTCAGATTAACCGTTATCCATGCAAATGGCCACTCCTAGCAAATGAAACCTGCTTCCCCCTCTGTAAGTTACCCTGCAGAGAATCTCCTCTGGTATACGTAGCCTCCTCAGCTGCTCTGAGTGTGCTGGGTTGCAGCCACTTGACATTGGGCCACAGCCTCTGATTTGGGAAGGCTGTTTTATTCACTGCCTAGAGGAGTAGGATCATGTTCAACATTGCTGTTGTTATTTATTACAGTCATGAATTTGGCAGGAATTAGCCAGATTCTGGCAGGTAGCGTATGTCTCTGTATATCAGCATAACTGTGCTGCGCTATAGTGGGTACACTGGGTGAAAAATCGATTCCCTGGTTTTTGGCTCCTGTCAAAACAGGCAGAGGCCAGAGGGCATGTGTGTCCACTGGCACACATATGGACACTCTCACCAGACGCTCACCCAGTATGCTCTCCTCGAGACCTGCCTTTACTCCATGGTCCTGCTGTGGCATAGACTGCTGAACAGCGTATGTCTCTGTATATCAGCATAACTGTGCTGCGCTATAGTGGGTACACTGGGTGAAAAATCGATTCCCTGGTTTTTGGCTCCTGTCAAAACAGGCAGAGGCCAGAGGGCATGTGTGTCCACTGGCACACATATGGACACTCTCACCAGACGCTCACCCAGTATGCTCTCCTCGAGACCTGCCTTTACTCCATGGTCCTGCTGTGGCATAGACTGCTGAACCTCTTATGAAAGCGTCCAGCTGGGATGTGGGTTTGTTTCCTTGGGGGTACTGAGAACCTTACTGGTACTTCTCAAGGCCCTCTTCGACTCAACCTAAGAAGGACTCAACAGACAGTAAGAAACTCTGAGCTCCGACACCCCGACACTGTGCATCACTAACAAAGAACTGCCTCAAGACTGAATGACCTTATGAGGTTATCTTTAAAGTGATATTTTAATGCATTCACTGCCTGTTTTAAAGCTTCACAGATGATGTCTTGGGATGGCCTACTGGAGAAGGCTTCATTATCCTCAGAGGTACAGACAAGGAGACGGCTGTTCCACTGCTGAGTTTTCCATGTTGAGCTCACATTCATCCTAGATGGCTGGAGTCAGGCAACTCAATTTAGGGGCTGCCAGAATCACTGAATGATTTTTCATTGAAGTGAAGCATCTGTTATTGCAGGGTAAAGAAATTAACTGGTCCCTCCTTTGAAAAAATGGGGGGGGTGGTTAAAATCCGAGGTATATGTAGAGTTTAGGATGCCACATGGCAAATCTAGGGGCATATGAAATCCCCAAGCAAGGCCACAAGCTTAACTTGCTCTAGTCAGAAATATTGGGGCTGGCAGGATTTGGCTCTCATCACAAGAGAGGGAGCCCAGAGGTGCAATGCAAAATAAAGGCCTGTGTTTACAGGGAGTCAGCTCCCAATCCCAGGACTTGGTCATTCCCTGAAAGCTCATGTCTGCTCCTTTTGCCTTTTCCTAACTTGACAGGAGTGTGATGCGAGTATCTGTGTGGTTCACCTGGTAGAACTGTGCAGCCCTGCACTGCCCTGCTCTGTGGGGGTCAGGGTAAGGGAGCTGTGCTGAGGGAGCAGGTCGCTGAGGCGGGTGTTTGACATGGGCTCATCCGCCCTGCTAAATGCCCTCAGGTCACTCTGCTGACCAGGCTGAGCTTTCTGTGTTGCTCTTGCCCGGCTGGAAGACTGGAGTGGCACAGCCCTTGAGGACAGCCTGAGGCACTTCACTGGTTTGTCCTCTCCAGCCCAGACTGGATGGCACAGAGCGAAGCAGTGTGGGGGGGGAGCCAAGGCACAGGCACAGGGCCCGGGTTCCTGTGGGTCAGTGTCACCACCCTGTGTGGTGCAGTGGTGGAAGAGAAGCACCAAAAGCCTACACCAGAATCTGCTCTAGCTGGGAGTGGGAGGATGTGTCCACAGCTGGGCTCCCCAGACAAAGCTCAATTACTTCCCATTTGTGTAAAGAATGAGTGTGTTTAATCCATGAACAGTAACAACCAAAAAGTCATTTCACTGAGTAGCGAGATCATCCACCACTTGGGAGTACCCAGAACCATTTACAAAATGTTTTCATAGTTCAACAAGGAAGAGGCTGTGTATTTCTGACTGTGGAGCAGAAGGCAATCCTATAATAATGCCTCATCTTTACCAATCATTCCAAATTATTCACATGAAATATCCTGCTTTCTCTTTTGGACTGTAACAAAGCTCCTGTTGAACCAATTATTCACTAGCTATTCATGTATTGTCAAAAAGGAAATCACAGAAGCCTTGCCATTAGGAATAAGATTTGATTGGCAAGGCACATGGCTTTGGGGTGGGTTTGCTTATTCCACCTTTTTGCTCTAAAGCCATAGCTTTTAGCTGGTAATTTCCACTGCTATAATCTGATGGAAAGTGATAAAATGCATCAGACTGCAGTACTCAAATGAGAAAACACTCCAGATTAGTAGGAATATAATTATGTTTTTCATGACATTGATTTTTTATTTTCTAACTGATAAAAGTAAACAACTAAGGGGGGGGGGGAGTGCCAAAAACCAACATTTAGACTTTAGTGGGATAATTAACTCAGCAATTAAACATATTTTGTATGCAGCATTTGTCCTCCAGAGCACACAGCATATGTGACGTTTGTCCTTCATTCAAATTCTTGCTTATTGCAATCTTTTTATTTCAGCAGG
>NW_008246060.1:11703735-11708851 GCF_000691975.1 Corvus brachyrhynchos
CCGGCGGGAGTCCTGCATGAAGGCCCCTTCCATGGTGCTTTACTTTTAAAGATGAGTATTCACAGCTAGGATTTGGAAGGAAAGGGGCAGCCAAAAAGAATCATGAAATGAGCAGAATTGAGAGGCAAGAGGCCTGTGCAACAGGCATTTGTTTCAGTTTTCTTTTTGCCAGTGATGTTTGGAGGGGAAATAAACTGAGCCCCTTGTGATCCTCTCTGCCCTGTGTGCCACCCAACAGCTGCACAGCTCCACTGTGATTGGGGCTGCAATGGCAAATGCCCTGTGCTCTGCTCCCACTCGGTATCACAGCATTGCGAGGGGCAGGTTATATCCACAGAAAATTAAAGAACAAGAATTAAAGCCAATTAAATAAAAGAGGCCAGTCCTAGGGCTCCCAGCTGGTACAAGAGAGTTGATTTCTTACTGCTGTGTGAAATATAGGAAGAGACATAAGCAACAAGGGATTGCTAGAAATCTCACTAGCCTTTTTAGCACAGGACAGTTCTTCCATCCACAGTTCATCAAAGAGTGAGTGAGTCTTCAGGGAAGCTGATTTTCTCAGATTTTCTCCCCTGTGATACAGGGGAGATGTCCTCCCCACTGCCCCATCTTTATCTCTTTTAGAAAAATGAGGTCATTAGGAAAAAGTTCCTCATCTAGGATAAATAAAGCATACTCCCTGTGACTTTGTAGGTAGGATGAAGAGGGACAAGCAAACACTGTGTCAGGCAGAGGTGAGCAGATCTGTCATGCTCAGGATGACACAGTACTTCTGCATGTCAACACGAACTGCAAAGCTGTAGCTGATACTGTGCAAGTTAATACCCAAGCACACTACAATTATCTTTTTTCTTTGAGACAACAATACGTGAGGCTTTCTTCAGGGCAGAACTCTGAGCCTCAGGGATACTCAAATAACTTCCTACTCTGTGAGGCTCCCATGGCCCAATTTAAGCTGCTGCTGCTGCAGGGTAGAAGGGCTAACTTCTGAGCTGGCATAAATTTCTATAGTAAACACACTATGACAAGTCATTCCAAATTAATTTCTTCCTTTCCCAAGCTGAATTTGCTGGGTTATATGCTAAAATCTTGTTTCTTGCTTTGTCCTGAAACGTTGTGGTGCATAATAAACATGAAGTCTCAAAAGGTTGTTTCACTGCTAATTTCAGGCAATGGAATATAGTACATATGTATTCATGATACATGCAAAACACCCTGTATCTGGAGCACAGCCTTCCCCAAATCCAGAGTGTTCATCTTGTGAAATCTGTCACCATTTACAGAATGCAAAAGTTGCACTGACAAATGCTTTTTACTATCAGACATAAAATGTGTTTGTTATTGTACTGACCTTGGGAGACGAAGAGGGAAGCTTTGTCCTTACCCTGCAAGACAGCCACAGCAGCTGGCTATGCTTTAGGACAGGCCAGACTAAAATAGGTCTGTCCATGTGAGAGGTTGATAGAAGAACTCTAGAAATTCTGCAAGTTATTCAAGTGCCATTAATAGACCCACCAACAAGTAATACCTCTGAAAATGAATCCCAAAGTTAGATCAATGATTTAATTTTTAATTCACTGATCCACAGATATGACAACAATCTAATTTTTGGAAACCACTGTGATTGGTAACTGCCTCACCCCTTAAAAAACCCCAAACCGACTCTTTTTATAAAGCTAACTGGGCCACGAGGTGTGTTTGAGCTCTGCCTTGTCCTCTGGAGGGACACGGTGTAGACAGGGCAGCATGGCCTTCTAATCACTTACATTTGGTAATTACCACCACAGAGGAACAGCCAGCAAATATAGAGGGGAGGAGGGAATGTAACTATTCCCAGGGATCCAAAAAATAGGTATGTTCCAAGTAGAGCAATTTTTAAGTACAGTGAAGTGCTACTTCTAGCATGGATAAGAAAAATAATAGGTAGAAGGAGAGGTGATTTTCAAGCTGAATCTATTTCTTGAAATATTCTCTCATATGCTGTTACTATTCCGTAGTAATGCTTCTTTTAGGGCAATATTTTACACCAATGTTACCATCTCCATGGCACCACAGACAGGGAGGCTTTCTAAGCACACAATTTCTCTCACACTCAGTTTAGGAGCTCTTCCATTTTTCTGTGCATTTACATTGCACCACTGACTTGAGATATTTGATCCAGAATAATGATAATGCTTTGCTTTTCTTCATTCCAGCCCTTACTCAACCTCCTTTACAAATGTCACTCGGAAGTGCCAGGGCCTTGGGAGGCAGAAAGCCCAGCCAAAGCTTGCCTGCGAGTACCTGGCAAAGTGAGGACCTGAAGACAGATGCACTCGATCCTTCTCTCACTTGAGAGGCAGCTCAGGTCGACACGGCTCTAAACTTTGGAGATGATCTGCCTGCTAAGCTACAGCACATTTATGATTTGCGGGTTTTGAGTTTGACTCGGCTTCATTTTTTAACTTTTGCATTTGGCAGCTGACGGCTATTAACTGTCACACTCCAATAACCAGGGGGTAGTTAGAACAGCATTAAATATTTGCACTGTGCAGCAAGGCTATACTTCATCTCAGTACACATGAATCCCATGCTCTTTTCACACTGGAAGAAAACCCACCTTATTGCTATTCAAATCTATCTGTCTCTCTCTCTTCCCATAGTGCCATTACACATGCAAGTCTCGTCAGTGTCACTGACACAAAAAACCCCTCATGTTTTATGCCAACACCAGTGACACCTGAAAAAAACCCCAGGAACAAAAGAATTACTGTTTTTAAGACTTTTGTTTATTTGGTCTTTATTTTCTAGTAAGGTCACTTATTCCATGTCTTCATAAAAGTGTTTCTCCTGCCCTGCAAGATTGCGTGTTTTCTTTCACAGGAGCAACTTATATGCATGAAAAGTGCATTTTGGTAACTGAGGTTTGTCCATTTTGTATGTCCCTGGTTAAATTGTGAAGCTTTGTTTTGAAGACAATTTTTTTCCCTCCTCATCAAAACTGCCATTTTGAGTCTAATCTTTTAGGAAATATCCTACGTAGGCACTCCTTGTGGTCTGCTTTTAAAAAAGCAAAATTTATTTTGGCCTCTGCAGGAAGCATTTAAAGCACATAATGAATAATGTTTGACACAGGAGTCAGTTAGCAGTCATTTTAGATTAATAACACTGCCCAGAAAAAAACCTTGCAGGGGATTAGACCAAGGGAAAGATGCTTAGGCAATAACCTCTGAGCCAGCTGGTTGCTGAACTATTCACAATAGACATAACTATCTCTGAAGGTCTTAAGTGTGAGAATTATCTCTGGGAAGAGAACAATGAGTTAGTGAGATATAAAACAATAGTCTCATGCTCTAACACAAGCAGTTAGCACTGCACATGTTCTCTTCTCATTTAAGCTGCAAGACTTTCAGACAGTAGCAGTTGGTGCCCATCTTTCCCTTTGATCTTATGTAAAAACTAATGAATTGTATAATCTCCAACACCTCTGAAATCCCGCTGGTTAAAGGGAAACCCTCCCTACCTTTCCCATGCCTGTCTCAATTCGCTAAATGGGAGCTATATTTAACAGCAGGCCAATCACATGATCACTGAAAAGGAACAGCACAAGGATCTGTAATCCTAATGCTCTGGAGCTGTGATTGCTATAAATCCTTTGCAGAATTATTTCCTTTAAATCCCAAACATGTCATCACACTTTTAATTAACATTTCTTTATGAAAACTGTGGATAAGACCCTTTAAATTAAAGACTGTTCCCAGACTTGTCATCTTAAAACAGTGTGCATTTCTATTGTCGTTTTCATGTAGCATATTTTACTTCACTTTCATTTAAGTAAAGCCTTTTACTTCCCCTTTTCCCTCCTTTGCCTCTCCTATCTGAACCCTCAGTAGTAACAGCTAGCACTATTTTTCACGAGTAAACAAACAGCTCTACATTAGTTCACATACAAAACGGAGCATTCAAACATTCAGAAAACCAACAATGAGCACAGGCAGAGATGTGGCTGATACTGCCCTACTTGAATTATTCTTACCACCTTCACTTTGCAAGTTTACCATCTAAATGAGCTTATCATCTTTACAGATAGAAAGAGACTGAGAGAGGAAAGTGATTGCCCGAAGGTACACAGTGGATCACCTGCAGAAGCAGAGCACAACCTTTATTTCCTGATTCCCAGCTCATCATTCTTCTTATTTAGCATGTGGCTTTTGGAATACGGGGCCTGTTTCCTTGCCTGTTAATCTGAGCAGCATCGCTATTCACTGGTATTAAAACAAGCCTAAAATGCACAATGCTGGGCTCAGGAGATGCAGTTTTATTTCCAGCAAAAGGAAAGTTTTATACAAGTAAGGGATGCTTTGGCTGTTGGCTAGTGGGAAATGGATCTCCAATATTTGTTTCCCTGATAGTAACCCAGGTAAAAATGCTCTCTTTGAATAATGGCTCAAGTTCAGTGACAGAGTCACTTTTGTCATCCCATCTGGGATTTGAGACATTGGCACACATCACTGGCAGACAACTGTTCCAGTGACGTTTTTCAGAAAGCTCCGTTTTCTAACATGCCTCTGTGTGGAATAAACTGGAAGACAGAGGAAGACCATTTGTGAGAGAGAATATTAAGGGTGACACTATTATCCATTATATAGATAAACCCTACCTCCAGCAGTAAGAAGGAAGAAAGGAATACAGATCCTCCAAAAAATCCAGAATGAAACTGTCAGGCAATCTGATGGCACAAACTGAAATTATTTAGCATGATTTGGCAATATGTTTCTAAGTATCTATCTAGCACCCAACAATATCCACCGACAGATACTGGAGAAATAATGAATGGCTAAATAGAGCAGTCAGACTCTGATGCCCTTCTATGAACTGGACAATAGTTTATTCCTCAGCTGCTCCCGCTGGCTTCAAAATATGCTTTGTGGCTGACACCCAAAGCCAAATGTCAGGAGCCCAAGCTTATTGAACACATCAGTGGAAAAACTCAGAACAGAACCTCTGACTTGACTCTCTTGCATACTGAACTGAAAACAAGGAATAGAAGAAGGAGGGAGGGAGGGAGGGAGGGAGGGAAGGCAGGCAGGGAAGGAGGGAAGGCAGGGAGGCAGGCAGGGGGGGGAGGGAGGGAGGG
>NW_008246060.1:11709020-11729929 GCF_000691975.1 Corvus brachyrhynchos
GGAAGGAATTCGGAAGGAATTCGGAAGGAATTCGGAAGGAAGGAAGGAAGGAAGGAATTCGGAAGGAAGGAAGGAAGGAAGGAATTCGGAAGGAAGGAAGGAAGGAAGGAATTCGGAAGGAAGGAAGGAAGGAAGGAATTCGGAAGGAAGGAAGGAAGGAAGGAATTCGGAAGGAAGGAAGGAGAAAGAGTCTCTGCAATGTTATGACTACTTGCCTTTACATATCCTCCTTTTCTTGACAGTAGTTATGCTGTCTTGCAGTTTCATTGGTAAGATAAACAATTTTTACATACTTGTATTCGTTTTAAATGAGCCATAATTATCAGGCCAGGACATTGATAAAGCTGTTTCAAAAGGAATGGAAAGTGTCATGGGTGTGGAGCAATAGGAACAGCAAATTTAACCACCAAACCATTGGGGTCTTCCTTACTGGCAGTAAGAGTGGTGTGGCATATGTGACCATATATTAAAAGCAGGGACCGCAACACATCCATCTTCGGCCTGTCAGTTTTTCTTGATTAAAACGTATCACACGGATACATGAAGTTAAAAAATTAGAAACTAACTATGTGATGCAAAAAAAATCACATTCTTCTAATCAACCCATAAAGCCTGAAGATCATTGCAGACTCCTAGTTTTGTTTGCCATTCTATTTTCACTCCAACATATTAATTTCTCTTCCTCTCACCTATGCCAGAACATGAGAAATGTACAGCCTAAAGCTGTTTTAAGAGTAGCACTATGATGAAACAGACAAGTCTTATTTGCACAAAGCTGTTCATGAGCAGGTTGGAAGACAGACAAGGCCTGTACACAGGACCTTTCTCAGGCAGCACGTGTGAGCCAGAGGCCTTGCAGAGCAGGAGGGACTCACCATGCATGTGCTTGCAGCAGTGCAGTTCCATGGACCCGTGAGGATTTGCAGAAGTCGCTGGTTGATGCACTTGCAGGAATCCCACACCAGGTGATCTCTTAAGATGACAGAGCCTGTTGTCCAATGTGCCAGACTGGATGCTGGGCCAAACAAGGGAATTGGGATCATAGCCTTGATTCCCCCTATGCTCTTTGCAATACACAAACTGCAATAACAGCATTCAATCTCTGTGAGTCCTTTGTTCCATCCTGGGCAGTAAAGTGTGAACCCGGAACTGTTAACATTCTTTGATCAACACTAGCCATTAATTTTTCATCTCTTCTGTAGTACAAACACCAATTTGACGTTCCTTCTCTTCCTTACTGCTGAGATCACCCTTGAACACCCACCTGGACACTGAAAGTCATGCATGAAACGCTGAGATTTAGCACGTACTGTGGGTTAAGCACCCATTTCTTGTTCCCATTTCAGTAGGATACACAGAAGAAAGACAGACACATATGAATACAAAACCAGGAGATACTGTATAACAATTTTTTATTTATCAGTATCAAATTACATAGCAAAGTAATGAATGCAGTGTCAGATCACCTTTTGAATACTGTAAATACAAACAAAATCCACCATATTGCTTAATTATCCAAAGTAAATTAAAAGTTTAAAAATGTGCGTTTCAGAGATTCCATTTGGCATATCCTGTCAATATATCCTGCATAAATATTTCTGTACCTCATTTTCATTATGTGTACCTTAATGTAGCCTCTAGAAAGCTCACATAGAGGAGATAGGACCTATCTGTATGTTTATTTTCACCACCAACTCATGCATCTGCCCTGAAATCACTGAAAGTACCTATCTGCTAGCTGACCTGACAGATAAAAGTGACTGTACCTATAGACCTACAGATGTAAGGACAGATAAAAGTGGCCAGACCCACAGCTACTGCCATCAGTGCAAGATGGCTGAATGCATGATATCAGCTGTGGATCAGGTCTTTAAATTACTGACAAAGCAGTGATGTACTTTCATGGAAGCTGGGCTATCTGATGGCCAGATCTTGTACACTCCAATATGTATGGAAATTCCTGGGATATTTACACCACTCTTTACACAGGTCTGACTCTGCTAAACAGAAAGAACAATTCCCTGTTTATAAGGTTAAGTGACAAATAAAGCCAGGTCTGTTGATTTCATGTAAGTTGAATAGGATTTGGCCACAGCTGGATACAAACTAGATAATTCAACAGAAGTATTTTAATGGTGCTAATCAGCGGTATCATTTAAATGGGACTTCCTTGGAAACTGTGTAAATAGAACACTTTTTCCTGATGGATGCGATAATAAGCTTCACTTAGCACTGTTTCCAGAAGTTAAGACTACTGAGACATGGCAGATGTATGAAATGGAAAACACCATAGAAACATATATTTTGTTTAGAATACCATGAACAGAAGTACAGAAGCGTTGATGCAGGTACTGGCAAGGTAAGGAAAGGGAAGGAGGAAAAATTTTAGGCAGCAATCCCATGGCAACACAGAAGTTACTCTTGATCCCTCCAATTCACCACTATCAGTGGAAGTCAGGCTTCTCTGGGAAGGTGCAACCTGAACGCTTGATAATTACGCTGGCTGCGTAATGTCCAGCCCGGATGCACTCGGTCACCGGCCGGTCATAGACGAGCTGGGACAGAAAGCCTATGGGACATAGTGGGAGAGAAAGAGAAGGGAGAAAATGGTCAGATTAGTTTTTTGAGTGTACCTGTTTGTTACAGGGCAAAGCACTGAAATACTGGCCTGCCTGTATGTACCCCTGCAGCCTGGCCAGCTTAAATTGAGAATCACACTTGAGTGACCTGCAGGGCTGGAGTGGTGCTGCTGCTATTTCTTTCTGAAGTCTTCACTTGGTAGCTTCCAGTAAATTAAAGATTATCAAGACTGATCATTATTAGTGTTCTCAAAATGATTTTACCAGCATTCTTGCCCTCTTCTTTATGGAGACAACCCCTGATTCCTCAAAGAACATTTTAAAAACAAAGAAGCAGTTTTGCCTGCTGAAGAGAGTTCCTTCTGTTCTTACTGGCTACAGCTACAGCCCCACACCACTGTGTCCAAGCTTTTCTCCAAAAAAGAGAAAGGCATGCAATGAGAAACATTCTATTCAGAGTTACAGGTGCTCACAGTGCAAAGAAGGTGAAAAACTTTTACCTGACGAGGAAAGTTAGATGACATCTGCTGCCATTGATTATGGGACATTGAATCTAAGACTTCAGCAACAGAGGGTACCTCTGAGCATGTGCAATACCCCCCTGAACAGCAAACAGCAAACCAGGCGCCTCTCAGAATCGGGGCATGCAGTTCACGGCTGCAGCTGGCACAGCCTGGCATGCACAGCTTGGAAAGCCAGGAATCACTGGGAGCTGAGTGCTCTGAAAACCTGAGCACCTCTTAAATGAATAGAGGCAGGGAATCCTGAAAAGGTACTTGGAGAAGTTAAGTACAAGCAGCACCAGAAATTTTATGAATTGAGTCCCTCATTTCTGAAACATTTTGTCTTGCCTGAAACTATTGTGATCAAAAGCGTGACAGAACTTACGGCAGAGGTGAAATACGTATTTTACATTTGGAAGAGGTCTTCAAGATGTGAGAAGTAAACTTGGTATCTTATAATTTACAACTCTACTCTGTCATTCTAGAGGTAATATTTTATTCACTTTTATCCTGTTTTTAATATGTTTCAGATGTATCTCTCTTCCTTGTCCAATCACAGAAGGAAAGTGAGACTTCCCCAAGAAAATCAGAATTCTAGCAAGCTGAAAGATGTTCTTTTTAAAGATTTCATCCACCATTTCAAGTTTCTGTCATGCTCAGGCTTTGGGCCTTGACAGTACAAATGCAGTCTTGAAACCATGTCCCTGCTACGTACTGTGTAACTCATAGGTACCAACTTCTGACATATTGCAAATTTTGTTTCAAAGCTGGTATGTTTTGCTAGCTTGCTTCCATATTCACTTTCTCTGTCCATCTGGGTTACTGTTGGGACAAAGGCTCTACATTATATTGTGATGTTCTCATTTAACCTGTGCTCCATTTCTAAATATTTCCTTTTGTGGTATGCTACAGCATAATTTTAGAAGATAATAAAAATATTTCATCCTATGCAATGATGTCTGCTCTTTGCAGATTAAATATCATGTAAAACAAGAAAAATAAGGTTAGATTAATGAAGGATAATACTGGTGAGCAAAGGATCTGTTTTCATGAATTACCAATATCTATCTTGGCTTCTTGGTCATGACTGATAGTGAAAAGAAGCCTAATAGATATATAGTTTTCTCTAAACTGCACCAAATTGGAGAAGAGTTTGAAACTACAAAATTGATAAATCAACCACTTTTCATTGGAATATGGAGGCCATAGAGAGTAGGCAGATTAGTTAAAAAAGGAGAAAACTCATAAATTTCGGTCATCAATACTTTTCTAGGAGAACTACATGTTGGCTGGAATTTCACAGATATTGACTGACAATAGCTGGGAAAAAATGACTCCTTCACCAACAAAAGGTAAGTCCATAAGCTCAAGTGAAGAAGACAGGAGTTATCAGTATACAAAGATAAGAATCTGAAACAGGAAGAAATTGTGCTGTGAGTTCTATCACTGATGGCAGTCAGGGATGACAGACAACACAACTGTGGCAGGATGGTCCAGCTGCAATAGTTGGGTAACAGTTGAGAAATTCAAACAGCATGCCTGGCAGAAGTCAGATCGTTTCTGAATAACGAGATGAAAATGGTCTGCTCTCCATTAAATTAACATGCATTCTTAGGAGAAACTTTCTTGGATACGTGGAGGGTGTCAATCATTAAATTTAAACTGCCTGGGAGGCAGGAGCTTGCCAGTGTGCTTCTGGGTGGTTAAAACTTCAGAGCAAGTTGTAACCATATGTAAAATGAGGCTGTTCAGACAGTCCATTTCTGACTCAGTAAGTATGAAGATGCACTGGGCAGGTCTCCAAAGGCAAACATGGGGCTAGGTTTTGTGCAGAGCATGAATTCAGAGAGAGGTTTATACAAGAAAGAACAACTGTCCTCTACATTTATGATCAAGGCATCAAACATACATGAAGATGAGAAAATCCACAGAGCGAAGGACCATAAAACATGAATTACTTTTCAGTACCAACTAGACTGACACTGTCACCACCTCCCAGGCTCACTGTAGTTTCAAGTTAGCATGACTCTTTTGTCTTCAGTGAAGTTACTTCTTATTTATTCTGATCTAAGTGAAAGCAGAGTCAGGTGAAAAAACATCTTGTTTTAATTGGGGATAGAAATGAGAGCTCTGTGATTTCAGAATGGTGCAGAAATGACATTAAGTACAGCTGTCATATATGAGATATGTAGAAACTGCAGTGGGGAGTTTGCCCTCAAACCATTCTCTTGTCTGCTGAGTTTCTCTTAAAAGGTATGTGTTTCATAGATGAAATGGAAATAGCAGTCTCTGACACAATATCGCATCGAATGACAATACAAACACACATATCACAAACACAGAACTACATCACATAGTAAGACTAGGCAGCTGGCAAAGCAGACCCCGAGGGAACACCAGAAAGCAGTGTTGTTTGAGCAGAGAAGCAAAGAGCTCTATCAGGTTGGATGCCTTAGCTGCAGAATGTTCTTTTCATTCTTTTCTGTTTTTTAATGCAGTAAAAAGCAACATGGTCAGAATATAATTCAGAGTTTGCCTCCCCCAGTGTATAAGGTACTGTGATGCAAACCCCATGAGTCATACTCTCAAGGCATGGATTCAAATCTGAGTTCCAGCTGAAGAAGTTACTCCCCCATCTGTTTTTCACCATGCTTCTTTGCTGCTGGTATAACCTGATACCCTGTCAAAATGAGCCAGAGCAGTTTAAACAGTAGCTGTTTAAACAGGGGATCTTTGCTAACCCAGCTGATTGAAACTGAAGTGGGTTAGTGAGCACTCAAACAGCCCGACCAGTGAGCAGGGTGGTGGAGGGAAGATTAGAAGCAGTTGAAGGCTGTAATCTCTTTAAGGTGCCATGACTGGAAATGCAAGAAGATAAGTGAACATGGCTTCAGACTTACTTCATACTCCTCCTACAACTTCAGACACCAAAAGGGCAGGATTGAACTCTGATCCTGTATCACAGGCCTGGGATCACAAACCTAGATCATCTCAGCACATACTAAAGTAGCTCAGCATCTACTTCATTTCTGTGTGGTCTGAACTAGTCCCTGGCTATCACTGGGATGAAGTGCAGAAAGCAGTAGTATATTTTGGCTACACAAGACAGCCTCACTTCAAGTATTTTACCAAAACAACTTCAGGCAATATTGTTTACCATGTTCTAACTGCAGCTGTTCTGCAGTAGCATTTCTGCACTGCTGAAGCTGTGGATGCTGTTGCAAGCATTGTGCACCACTCTCGTCACACTAGAACACAAAGGCAAGAGCCAAACTCAAGGCTTTCCCGTCTACCTCCTGCCTTGTTATCCAACATGTTACCTGTTTATGGAGTAAGGCAAAAGGCAGTTGCAGGATGTCTAGCAAGCCACCTTGATGTAATGAGCCATTCTGGTAAGCTTTCAGAGTAGACTGGGATGCCTTTTGTCCTTCGCAGGCAAGGATAGCCAACTAACCACCTTGCACCTACTAACAGTGAGAACTTATTTGGAACTGGGTCCAATTCATCCCACTTATCTTCCTAGAAAAAAGACAACTTTGCTTCAAAAGTTGCTTTAAACCTTAGAGTGGTACAAAATGTATTTGCATTCTCAGATGATAGAAGTGATTATAACATACCAATAGCTATTTTTGGCCCTTAATTATTTCTTTTCTGGTCAGTTGAGAAAAGCGACTCTGGAATCACTTTGCTCTGAAAAGCGTGCCTGAAATATTTGAGAGTTAATCTTTATTATCTCCAGCTTCCTTACTACATATTCTCAAAGACAATGTTTGTAATTGTTAGGTCTGCAAACAGAATGAGGGACAGAAAAGTGAAGTTGCTTTCTTCCTTTTTTGTGCTCCCCATCAAATGGAAAGTCCTGTAAGCCAGGTGTGGTGCTTGAGCCTCACATCCAGACCCGAATGGAGGCCCTCACTGAGACCAGCTCAAATCTCTTTGGGGACATCAGTATAAGTTTAAGAAGACACAGCAAGACAGTCCACTGACTGACACAAAAGGTGTTGTCTTCACTTTGTTACTCCTAAGAGTTGAGTAGCATTTAAAAATCATTAAAGGAGAACCAAATTGATTTCCTAGCAAACCAGATATTTCAGAGGCCATTTCACTGAAACCAGTGATTTCTTTGAAAGTTTTATTTCCAGATTATTAGTGGCAATTCTGAATGAACACTTAGCCCTAGTGCAGTTGGGCACAAATGTGGGAGTCCAATGGTGGAGATTTAAAACAGTTCTGGTCTGCTTCAGTAATGGTTTAACAACACTTAAAAACAGCTCATATTGAAGCCAAATGTTTCATTTCAAATTGTACACTTGACAATTAATTTTAATGACTGTTAATTACTAATGCTGGCTGAAAATCCATTTATAGCCTCCGACACCCAGCTCCCCCACTACTCGTCTTTCTTCAGTTTCTCTCACACTTCCAACCTTTACAAAATGCCCATGGCAAAATTATTATTTTTTTTTAATGCAAGAGAGAAAAGCTGAAAAAATCCAATTATCAAATGCATCAATTATAAACAACTACAAGCTGACCCTGAGTCAGAGCCCCTCAAAACCTTTTTGCTATGTGATTTTCCCAGACAATTCTGCTTCCATATGAACCCTGAAGCATATAGTCCATGCTAGCCAGGCCATTCACCATCAGAATTGTCCCAGCCACAGAAAGGATCATGACCAGCTGAGCTGCCTCCTCTTTTTTGTATTTAAAATTTCTTCAGCCTAATTTGTGCACTGCACTTTTTAAAATGGTGTTATTCCACCATGGGGACAGTTGCAAACACCTTTCTACACTCTTGTTCATATACAGAATTTATCACAGTTGCTGGAACACTCATCTTTTTTTATGTGATTCCACTAGATTTCCAGGCCAGGAGTGTGGGAAGATGCAGTTTTCAAGAAACATCACCCAGTCAATGTACAGCCTTGTAGCTGATACAATTGGGGCTTTTTTGGATGTCTTTTAGCACTGTTGGAGTGGGTTAATGTTGTAGCAGGAGCCTGGTCAGTTGTAATCAGGTGGCTGGCAATGCTGCTGCCAAGAGCCAACCAGCCACCCTAGATTTTGTAAAAGATGTTGGCATCAGTTGATTCTGCAATATAGTCACTGAACGACCGTACGTCAACATGCTGAGGTTTCTCCTTTTTTAATTTTGTGGCAGATGGTGGATATTACAGCCAAGAACTGTGGTAAGCCAGAGGCCCTGCCCATTGCTATCAAACCAAATGTTGGCTATTCTAAATGGAAACGTTTTTGATTAAGGGTGGGATTTGGCTTCTTTGGTTTTCATGTCTTTTGGCACTGTGGTCTGACACATCAGACTTACAGTATATAAGACAAATTAAATGTAAGCATCTTCAAACATTCTATATTTCTTTCAACCTTCATGCACTTTAGCACTTTCTCTTCAAAATTTACTGTAAGAATGATTCCATACATGTATATATATGTTATTAACTACAAATGTATATGCATAGAAACGTGTCTTTTTCTCTCCTTGAAAATGAAATGGCTCTGTGCTTACACAGAACTGTAGTGACAGGCTAATTACAATTGAGAGAAAAAAGGTTACCAACCCTTCCGTAAAAATGGTCATTTAAGATGTATATCTAACAAGTGGCAACCTTGAAATCTCTCACTGAAAAGAACATTAGAAAATCCTTTCTGACTACACCACTGGAGGAAAGTTTTAATAAAAACTAATTAAACTACAAAAATCTCAAGTGGTTAACTGATTTTAGGGGCTAAATTTCTGGCAATTCTAATTATCCTCTTGTGGCTTCACTTAGTGTTTCACAACCATGACAGATGACAATGAAAAACTGCAGTTAAATTCATCCTCCCTGACACCATGCTAAGCACTAGCTTCTCCCTCTCCAAGTAAAATCAATACCATGTTTGAGTAAACACGTTTACAGCTTTATTAGGATGTCTTGCTTGTTCTGTAACAGCAACTTGAAGCTGTGGTAGCAAATCGACTCAACTCAGTTAAACCTAGAGAGCTGAGTAAGAGGCTCATCGATAAGGTTGTTATATAAATAAACTGCAGGAGACCAGAAAGCTGGAACAAACAGCCTGGTAAATGTCAATATTTTTACTTCCAGAGAATGACAAAACCATGAGATCAGGAATAAAATGTTTCAGAAGTCTATATTTACTTTATTTATAAAATGGTCACGTGCTAAAAGCATTTCACTGCCTGTGTACAAGAAACTTCTTATTTTGTAATCACCAGTGTGAATACTAAACCAAGCATGTTTTAAGAAAAGCAGTGATACTGGTATTGCTATGCCTATCCCTCTTGTTTTCTTCTTATTTACAGACACATTTTGAATGCATTGAATTTCTGTAAGGATCACTCAGATGGGTGTACATCTTCCTCACTCTGAGGTTATACAGTCATTTATGGACACATGCAAAAAATACAACTTTGCATTTACTACACAACTATGAATAAGTGAAAGGAGTGTTTTCAGTTTAGCAGCCTTTTCCTGGAATGGAGAGGAGGTGTTGAATACACAAAGAAAAAAAAAAGAACACGGACTCTAATGCTTTAAACCATTACATGTGGGAAATGTTAATGAAAGATTTCTGCAGAAATGTAACAATAAAAAAAAAAAGAAATAAAACTTCATTACATCCCTGTTATTCCAGTAGGAATCAGTTACTCAAGGCTGAATAATTTCATTGCATTGCACATGATTGCCACTGTTTGGCTCTACTGGGCCAGCTCACTGCAGCTCAGAGAACAAGGTGTCATCATAGTTCCCAGGCACCTGTATAGGTGCCCAGGCCCACCAGAAACTCCCTCTAAGGAAAATCAGCAGTCTTGGTTCTTTGATGCTTTCATTCAAGTAGGAACAATGTATGCAGCTCTGTAATGCTTTACTCCTGAGAGCTGTGCCATGGATGAGAAAACAGACCCTGAGGTGAAGCCTACTTAAATTGATGTGAGTTTTCCTATCACTGCCCTGTGCCTTGACTGCATACTGTCCACCTTCAGAGAGGGAATGGCTCAAAGCTGGAGCTTTGTTATATTTTATTATAAATATAAAAAGTGTTTTATCCTCTGACACCCTTCCACATTAATCATCCTCAGTGGACTCTATTTATAATCTGTTGCAAATAACTTCTATTAAATTCCCCAGCGCATCTTATTGTCCAAGAAAAGAACCATTTCAGTCTATAATATGCTCCAAGAAAGATGTGATAGAGGAAAATGATAGCAAAGTTATAACTTCTCATGGTTTGGTCCTATTTTTCATTTTTAAGTCCACATGATGAGCTTTGGGAAATTTCCTTTAGGATCAGAATCTAGTTGCCTTAGGCTTGTCTCCAGCAGCCTCCAGGGGAAACATTTGATTAAAAAAGCCCCCTCCAAGCTTACAAGGAGTATTCAAGGCACTCCATGTGCCAAACCAGAAACAGGTATTTTCATTGGAAGTATCCTCTCTATTTGAAAAAAAACCAACTTTCCAGAATGATATTTCTCTTTGTTTTTCCTAAAAGCATTTCCTAGAAGTGTACTTCAAAATCTAAAATTCTTCTTAGTAATTTTTGAGACAACAGACTGAAATAAGCTTTCTTTTATTAGCACCTGGGGAAAATTTCTGAGCCTCAAACCAGATCTGTCGTATTGACACTAAATGGTGCAGATTAGTACAATTACTGCTTGGAATAAGAGGAAAAGAACTGTGCCAATTTACTACAGATACAATGAAATTCTAAGGATAATAAAATGGAATAATATGTACTATCCCCTACTCAGTTTTTAACATATATTCAAGTGCAAAAAAGGTTACACAAACGTAACTTCATGGCCAAGATTCACATGCACAAAAGTTAGGAGATCTGAAGTTGCATTTGCAGAACAACCACCTCTCAGGAGAGTTTTATTTGCAGGTGTGCTTTCACACAGCCAAGCCAGCAGTATGCAAAGAGAATCAAAAAGCAACACCCAGTGCAGTGGGAATACAGGAGCTAAGCAGCCTATGAATTTCTTGACTTTTGTGGGCTGAAATAGCCTACTCTAGCATTATATTCATAATGCTCCTATTTTAATACAGTGACACTTAACATCTTTTGCCTCTTTAAATATCGGTTACAGTTCTGGATTGTTAGCAAAAATTTACTGATCACCAGTAACAGTAATGTCCCTTTCCATGGAGTCAGAGATCAGTGTCAAATCAACCTACAAGCACTGCTACTACCACTGCTTTTAACCAGGACCACGTTTTTTCTTTTAATTCCTTTTTACTGCAATCTTGCCATCTTCCCACTTCAAGTATGAGCCCATTGCAGTGTGGGGGAAGTGAACAAATTCTGGGAGACTTTACCATCCTCTTATATAATAGAGCAGCTGTAAGTGAGTGAGGACCCAGCCTGTGAACACCACAGCCTGAGAAGTGTCCTTATGGTCATTGTGTCCATGTCCTTAGCAGCCACTGAAGCATGTTAGATGTCAAATAGACAACGTATTTCAGTGTATTTTTATATCTCATTGAGTGGTGTTTTATCTCCTGCGAATATAGCATCAGCTTAATCTGACACATCATTTCTTAGGGGACTATATCCTGTCCTGATTCCCAGGGGAATGTTCTTGATGATCCAATCTGACGAGTGCCTCTGTCTCTACTCAGAATACATTAAAATAACACAAAAATATTGCCAACAGTCTGCAAGCAAGGTAATAGTAACTCATTAAAGTAATTTCTAACCTTCCACATGAACATTTTCTTTATCATTACATGATTTTCTAACACATGACACATTAACATAAAATGAAATGTTATGAGGGTAGGGATAGTAGGCATGACAAAGTATTTTAAACGGTGATGATTTGCTTTGAGGCGTTAAGTCAATTTGTAATTGTCCCATAGCTATTACAGCAAAAATTGGAACTTTATAATTGGTTTTGAAAATCTGTTTTTAACATAGTAGGTCGTTTTTTAAAATGTACACAACCTATTTGATGTTTATTTTTCACAAAACCTGTCCAGAATGTCACTGAATTTATAGTGAGGTAAATTAGGCCTTTTAAAACCCAATTTTGCAAAATATTAATCCTCTTGCTGTGTACTGAGGCTCCCTAACACTGACGGTGTCACTGACAGGAAGCGAGACACAGAGGCTAAAGGAATCAGGTCCTGCTTCAGACTAATTAGAAACTTTGAGGGTTTTTTAATTCCATACACTGATCCTTTTAAGTGGATCTTTCGCTTCTACGTGTTATTTAAGAAATGACAGCAAGTATACTAATGTTTTGCCTTACTTTTATTCTACTACGTCTTTTTCTGGATTGCCTTTAAATGGAATAGGTGAAAATGTGAACTACTGTATTTACTTTACTATATTATGATAAAAATACATAAGTAACGAAATTGGGAGGAACAGTTACAGACCAAGAGAAGGGTAGCAATTGAAACAAAACAATGAAAACAGAATAATCACAATTATACTTTGACAACACATGCAACCAGGTTTAAGTATAATGTCAGCACAGAAGAGGGTATTCTTTCCAAGGAAATAATTTTGAATGGATATTGGTGAAAAAAGAAGTAGGGAATTAAAAAGGAAACAGATATATTCCATGTTTTTTTCTGAGTGATATCTATTTTTATGGGTTTGTTTAAGTAGCTGCAATTCAAACTGTGGCAAATTTCGCAAATGAACCAATACTAATGTTGGAATTACTAGCAACTGGCTACACTATTGATCAGAATAATGATGTGCCTCTAGCTGAGACTGAGAAACTTCAACCAGGAACATATAATCTGGTCATTTTCTAGTTTGCAGAAGGTCAGTTACAGAGGTAATATGATCATCTAATAGCCCGCGTTTATGTGTGATGTTTATCTGAGAGAGTTCCGAATGCCATCAGAACACAGGGGTGGTAAGTCATGGGCACGTCGACAAGTTATCCCCTAGCAAGTAGAGATTGATGCCCTCTCTGCAGCTCAGCTATTATGCTCATGTATGCTGTTTATAAACCAGAGTAGTAAAGACGGGCAAAATGGGCTGTCAGTCAAAGTGCTGATGACACTAAGTAAGTATTCTTATTTCAAAGCTTCCTATCTCATCCGCCATGATCTCAGTAACAACAGGACTGCTCAGAGGCAATTAGCCACCCATGTCGTACAAATGAAAACTAAGAGAGTGCTGCTTTCTGTTATAACAGTTATCTTCAAAGAAAAGACAGAACAATTCAAAGTAGTATCCCCTCTCTCTTTGCTGGTGAAGATAAATTTTGTAGCAACAATCAGCCATTACAAGTTACATGCACATACATATTTAATTGATATCACCAAAAAAATATCCCTTGCTCCCAGATGGCAAGTAAAACTGCATCTCAGAGCTCTGGTGTTATCAGAAGGGAGTACTTCACAGCAGTGATATTTTATCCACTGTATTTCTCTCTATCAAATGTGATTAAAAAATGATGACAACTTCCCAAGGTATCTTAAACAAGTATAAAAACCTTATAAAAATTAAAGACCGCTATAAGTGGATGAAGTAGCTTCTGATATCACACTCCTGCTGTTCAGTAAAGAACTGTTCCTAGCTCCTTGAACGCCCATTTCAACAAATCTAGAATGTTCTAGGGGTGGTGAATTCTGGAGGAAGAGCACCCCTTACAGCACAGATTTATACAGAGAGAAAAATACAACAAATAAGAGAAATATTTGTTTTTAGTGTAAACAAATTCTTCCTCAATCTTCAAGAGCCCTAGAAATCCATTAAGCAACTTTCTTTTTAATATAGTCACAAGCTTACTCATAATTTAGCGTTCTGAAAAAACATTCAAATCTGCCTCTGCTGAAGGCATTATCAGATCTTTTTGCATGTTCAGCACTCCTGGAATAGTCATATAGGAACTATACATAAAAGCTTATTTCATTTCTCACACGTGCACATGCCTCTATCACCACAATTCTTTCACAATCAATACAGAAGGGACTTATTAGACTAAGTCATGATACAGTCCCTCTTTGCCCTAGAACAGATTTATTGCAAGAAGATGGAATTCCCATTCCATGAGCTTCATTTTTAATTCAGTCAGCTCCTACTCCGGAGCCACCAGCATTGCCCTCAGAAGATGACTGAGTCTGGATTTCTAGAGGAGCAGGAACTGGCACCTGGGAACTTAATACCTATAGGATTAAAACTCATAGGACCATAACACAATTTAGGTGGGAAGAGACCTCTGGAGGTCACCTGCACCTGGCTTAAGGCGGGGTCAACTCAGGTAATGTCAAATCCCATCAAGATGATTTTTTCATTTTAAAAATCACTGGGTTCCTTCCATAAACGATGGATTCTGCAGAGCAACAGCACAAGAATTATTATATTGGTTTCAATTATGTTTCCAATTTAATCAATATTATACTTGTTTCAATCCACCAGCTTCAGCCAAATACGCCAAAGCTATCCTAGTGCATTCAGAAAACAGAACCAGACCTTTTTCCAAAGAGGTTTCTGAATCAATCTTTAAACAGTAGAGGAGTAATAATGACCAGTTATTCTGTGTACTATGTATTCTTTGTAAACCTGTATTTTTATCTCTTGTACTGTGATTTTATAAATATACATACATGTATATGTACATGTATAATATACTCACAGAGTGTTTCACACTAAAGATAATATTTCAATACTTCAATAATGTAGAAGAATATCAAATATCACTTAGTTCTGAAATCAAAGCTGGATGTCACTCTAGAAAATCATTTGCATTTACCTCATGAACAGAGGCTAAAATTTGAACAATGTGAGAACCTTTAGGCAAACTCCTACAAGTCCAAGGTCTTCATCTAATTTGTAGAGACACTTACATAAAGACAGAAAAATAATGTTTGGAATTAACCTCTCTATTAAAGATGAGGAAATGGCTTTACTGAGACAGTTTGGCTCAGAGTCAAAAAGAGGGAAGTATCTTCACTAAGCCCTGTGGTCCCTAAAGAGGAGATAAGGAGGCCATGAGGCCCACTCACACAAGGACACATAAAAGAGGATGACTCCTCTTTTGCTGCTCTCCCTGTGTCTGATAGCTGAGACAGGAGTTGGCCATCTTATAAGGCTCACGCTGGGCTTCACAAGAAAGAGAAAGAGAGAGAACTGCTTATTCTGTAAGTATGTGCACGAAAAAATTGCGACTGTAGCTTTCAAACTCTAGCTAGCAGCTTTATGAGATTCCTCAGCACATGAAAGCTGCCAATGTCGTTTTTAAATTGACAGGTGGTTTGAGCCATTGACCTCCCCTTTGATACTGACAGAGGCAAATTGCTATCAGCTCCTATCTGGCACTGTACAATGCTTAATGAAGAGCTCCTTCTACCTTGGGATTTCTTTTCCTTGAGAATGGTATAACATCTTTATAGCATGGTGATAAGTAATACACACTTGCTGCGATCAGTCTGTTATTGCTTCATCATGCTACTTGAAAATGATTTGTGGCTCCATTTCATACTCTAGTACTTTTCATGTAGTATATGACTAAATCATAGCAGATTATTAAGTCAATATATTTATATTGATGGAACCTGAAGAAACATTGATTATATACCTTCTCCTATTCATTTGTTATGAACTCTTTACCCAGTTCCAGTGACTAGACAGATTCTAGGGGAGAGATTTTGCAGGGAACAATGGCAGCAACTATCAGAACAGATGCTTATTGTTTTCATTTGTTACAGTGGCAATGACAAAGGGGAGTTCAAACAGAAGGCAGACCTACTCTGGCTGAAGAGAGCAGGATAGCATAAAGGAAAGCATATGATGGTAAAACTGTCCATATTTCAATCTATTTATTGCCATTAAGTATGCTTTGATTATCATTATTGCAATGGTTGAAGCTGGGGCTGACTAGTAATAAATAAATGTTAATTTAATGAGCAACAGAATGCTCCCCAAACTCCACAAACTAAGGCTGTAATTCCATTAAGAGGACTCTTGTGACATAAGCCATGTCAGCAAAGCTCCAGTGATTTGTCACTGTCATAATAATCTGGAGGTGGAATTGCAACTTAAATTTATGGGTATTTCAGGGATTCATAACCAAAAATCTGTGGTACTTCTGAAAACCACAAGAGGTGCTGAGATGCTACAAAGTAAACCATTATTGCTTAAACTTGTAAAAGGTAGCAGTGTTGCTGGTAAGCAATAAAAGCTGAACTGTGTCAGTGTTGTTTAGAGAAGTGTTTTTAGCATAAAGATACCTGCAGCGATTTTAAAACCCAGTTTCTTATTCGTGCACTGCACCAGCCTGAGTGGCAGATGACTTGATGCCTGCAGTAAGAGGCAAGAAATTCAGAGATATTCCTGGTGCCAACTTAATAAAACCACATTTCAACTGAAGAATGCAGTTTATTTCTTGCTGCTAGCTGTTGGGGTGAGCTAGTTCTCCTCGGAGGCCAGCGGCTTCATGTTTAGAAATGCTGAACTCATGAATCAACTCATAGTTACAAGCGCCCAGAAACTTAGAGTCTTTAAACTTTTTCTTGACTTTAAGGTCTCAAGAGCTTCAGTAGTTAGACTGGTTCTAGTAAAACAAACCCCAACAGTTTTCTTTTTTTCAACTTGTACATGGAGAAACATATGAGGGGTGATTTGCCAAGTTGGCATAATTATTGAGAAGGAATTTCCTTACAATCTGTGAGTTATACCTCTGGAAGAGAGTGTCTCTGTGTAAGATCTTTCAAAATGTGATAGAGTCTAACACACACCTGACCTCCTAATGCAAATCAATCTTGTTTGATGGGGTTAGTTCTCATTATACCCCACGTTTCCCTCTCAGCCAAGACACCTGCTCCAGCAAAACCACTGTTCAGTCCAGCGAATATACTGGTTCCAGAGAAGTATGGGAAACTTTGCCATGAGAGTCTTGTTCTCTGCTGTTCGAATAAAGGAACTAAGTTTTCAGGAGAGGATATTATAACACTGAGTGAATTTTTTAGCTAAGGGATTAATTTTGAAAGATTTTACTACAAGGACACTAAAATCAAAACATTACATGTACTGTTGCCTAGGTAGTAACAACTGATAAAAACCTCAATCAAAGAAAGAAGCAGAAAAGCACTGAAGAGAATATAGCCTTCCTGTAGTAAAAATTCTGTCAGGACAGTAACACTGCAGCTGGCTCAGTGCTAGACCCAATGCTAGAGATCCATATGCTGAGCAGTATTACCTACACTACGGCACAGGGCTTGCTGCTAGGGAGACAATAAAGAACTTGTCCTGTTATAAATACACTTTGAAAACACATGAAAAGTGTGATACAGATAAAATACAGACATTTCCCCCAAATGAAACACAGACCAAATCAAAGCCTATCCAGTCCAGTATTCTGTTTCCTACATATGGGAAGGAAAATTAAATGACTCCTTGAAGAAGGAGACCACAGTACACATAAGACTAGAATCGCCTGTGTATCTAGACTGCTATGAGTCCCAATTCTCCCATCTGGACTAACTCAGGAAAATCTATTCTCTGAGGAGAATAAATGATCAAGTTATTATTTATGGAGTGACAGAAGAGAACTGAGATATCCCAGAAGCTAATGGAAGAACTATAGATATTCTAAAGCTCATGTTGCTTTGAGTCACAGGAGAGAGAAGCATGGTGCAACAAGAGGCTGAGCTCACACACCGACGCTCAGGTAAGCGTCTAACTGCAAGGACAGCCCAGGCAGATTTGCCATGGCTGAGCTGACTTCCATTACAGAGGGAAAACCAGCTGTGGTCCTTTCCCTGACAGTGAGGGAGAACTGTACAATGCACTGGACTGCATTGCTCTTGTGCCCCAGTGAAAAAGCATCTGATGCCTCAGTGCTATTTGTGGGGCAACTGAGGATAATATACATCCATAAACAGTGATACAGGACTTGTGTTAAGATTATCCCAAATATACAGGAGCTTGCTGTATCTTAACACTTAGAATGATACAGGAGAGTTAATCTTTTAGAATATGTCCCTTCATCCCTCCCTTCCACAGCTGAGCATTGTCCACATCACCTTTCCCCTTTGAGAAAGGAATCTCACAACTGATCCATGACCAGCCTGACAGGATGTGCCTCAATTCCTTACACTGCTGGTGGAAGACAGTAGTTTGGAATAGAGACTGATGTGGTTTATATCAGCCTTTCCATTCAGGACATTCTAAATAAAGTCAATGTTTTAGCCCTTCTACAGAAAACCAGCAGCTATGGCAGTACCAGGGAAAAGGATGTAATCTAAAGAGGGAAGCTTTTGAGAGATCTACTTTTTAATTTGATCTATTGTGTTATAAAACTGTTCTTAAAGCCCTGATTATTTAGTTGCAATAGCCTTCCTTGAGCTAACCTAGGAAAGAACAAAATTAGGATTATTAAAAAAAAGTCCTGATTTCAAGAGGCCTAAAATTGAAGAACTGAAAATAAATACAACCTGAGATAAACATGGTAGACACATGAAAACAAAAAAAGCAAGACCTTTTCTCTCTTTTTTTTCCCTCACAAGAACAGCAGCTTATTGGCACAGCTGATACACACAGCAAATGTATACAAGGACAAGCACTTGAAGATGATCTTATTTATGTTATAGTCACTGTTATCTACTGGTTCAAATTTAGTCTTGTTTGTGATTTAGGAACAATAGAGAGTGACAAGCATGCCCTCAAAGGTGTATGAATAATATGACCTAATGTGTTTCCCTCTATTTCTGTCCTTTTTGATTCCTTAAAGCACTGAAGTAATGAGTAAAAACATTCCTATTCTCAGACAGATTTAAGTATATACTGAACATTTACCATTGGTTTAAATGCTGTATTAAGAAAGGATGGAATTACTCACATGCTTAAGATTAAGCTTATGTTGAATATTTTCTTGAAGTGGGACACAATTTTGAAGCTTTAATTTGGTAACACACTGCTTGTTATCCCCTTCATAGTAACAAGACTGAGTCCTGCAATTCTATTTAAAAAGTCTCTTTTGTAATATTTCCAGTAAATTAGTGACTAATGGAGCTCCTTACAGCTACTACATACTGGATATTAGAGCCTTCAGGATGCAATAGTGCATCACAGAACTACATGGATGAAGGTTACAATGAATGACAGAAATCTTGGATTAGACTGAGTTTTGGCTTACATTGAATAATTTTTTAAAACAGGCATAGACATAACATCCTCTTTTTTCCTTAGAGCTTGCGCCAAAAAAAATAGTAAGTTTGCAAATGGATATTAAGCAATGCCAGATATTTTCGGGGTTTGTTTTAACAATTTAACCCTTTGCATTCTTTTCTGATGTCCAAATAATTGTATTGGAAGCAGATGTTCTACCAAAATTTACATGATCAGAGACATTATGCTCACTTATTAACATACTGTTTAATATTCACTACAACCTGTTTTAAAGAACAACAATGTGTTAACATTTAAGCCAGGAGGGATTTCTGTACACTATATAGTACTTGATGCAGCTTGTTTATGCAACAGTCTGACAGATACAATTAATCTCATGAAAACGACCAGAGTACAGCATAATGGCATATTATTTTTGAAGTAATAGAACACACTTTCCCTTTGGAAATCAGAACTTAATTAAATCATACAACTTCAGGATGAGGAGAAAAGCTGTAAAAGAATGAAGCTTGTTCTGAAGGACAGTTGAATAAAAAACCAGTAGATTTTATATAGAGAGAATAGGAGGATAATCTCCAAACAACAGAAAGAAGTAAGAAATACCTCCAACAAATGCATCTCCAGCTCCATTGGTATCCACAATTTCACTCTGATCACTCACCAATACAGGGAAAGTAGTCACTTCATTTTCTGTAGAGAAAGGGAAGAATAGAACATGAGTTACTTGGGAATCTGACTTTGAAACGCACAACAAACACTGAAAATCAAAACAATTCAAAACTATGACCTTTAGCATGATAATTTGGGTAAAAATAGGTTTGGTTTATAATTCTGTCTGTATTTACTGCACAGGGATATGGGAACACGTTCAAACAAGCCGTAAGTTGTGGGCATTTTCATTATTTACTTCCAGCCTCATTTATTTTCTCTACCTCCTAATACTAAGGACAAGAGAAAAAGAGTAAGGAAAAGAGTAAAAGAAAAAAAGTACATTAGAAAGAACAACGTAAAACACCTGGGGCATATGGACGAGACAGAAAAATCCATCCTGCCAAAACCAGTTCTTTCCACTAGTTGCAGGAAGGTGACATAGCCTCCAGAATGGCCAGTACAAGCCTCCAAAAGATCAACAGAAACTGCTGCATTGTTAAAACCAAAATACATATGAATTAACTAAAATAAAGCTGTGAAATAAAAAGAAAAAACAAGTGTAAATCAAAGTGCTTTCAAATTATACCTTAAAAAAATTCCATATATGTAAGAAGCCTTGCAACTTGCCATCTGACTAGATTTGGTTTCAAGAGTTCAATGATTGCACCCTCTTCCTTAGTATTTATTTTAAAACCCCCAACTATTTCCTTCAGCTCCCTGCCCTCTACTGGCACTCATTAAATGTATTGCAATAGGTGGATACTCAGCATCTTCACCTCCAATTCACTGCTACACCATAGTTCAGCATAATTACACCACTTAGGTATGATAACTTTAGAGTTCTAGGGTTATAAATTTAATATATGCCACTAATTAATCAGCTATGGCTTTCCAGGTGGTAATGTCATAATGACGTGATAAAAATATAATTACCACCTTGTCACAATACCTTGTTAAAGTGTAAATTACCCCTGTAACAGAGCCAATGGAAGTTCTGCCTCTGGTAGTCAGTATGCATTAAACTGTCTCAGAGCAAACAGATTTTACTTTGGCAGACAGCAGG
>NW_008246060.1:11730152-11735204 GCF_000691975.1 Corvus brachyrhynchos
AATTACAAAAAGGGGAGGGGGAAGAAAAGCCTGTCAACCAGTGAAAAGAAAAACCATCAGAGCTGTTTTCTTTTAATTTTTGGTAAAAATAGAAATAAAATGGAAAACAGAGCTTCCAGTAGCTGAAATCTGGAGATGAGTAGTTTCTTCACTGTCCAGCAACAGAGCAGATCATAAAAATCACTCTTACATTGACATACACAGTAGCAAACAAGGAAACCTAGTTTGGGAGGCATATAAAGAATTCACAGCCTCAAATCAGGCAAGTCTGTGTATGCTGCAGAGGTACCAGAAGGATCCTGGTTTCTGTGAAATGCAGTGTATCAGCTCTACTGCTCTTCACCATCTGCTACTAAGTGAACCAGGCAGATATAATGATGCTGCCTCCAGAGGGAACTGTTGGCTGGCCCACCAGGAGGGGAGGGGAGCATTAGCAACAACCATCCATGAGAGGCAAAGGAAAAAGGGTAATGAAAAACATAAGATGAATATTCCAATTAAAGAACAGGTTTCAGTCAGTTCTCAGTGCATCCTACTCTCTACCCCGTTAAGAAAGCTATTTGGAAACGTGCTTCAATGCTGTGTTGTGCTCTTAAGATAGTCTTCAAGAGCAATGTTTTTTAGTAATTTTAACAGGATTCATTTGAATTGGAAATCAAGAAAGAGAGGTCTTACATTAAACTCTGCCAGACAAGCAGAGTGTATTCATCCATTTCACAAGAAGGTATACTGATTTGCTCTAGATAATACTAAAACAATGAACAATGTGATAAGTCTGTTGAAGACATACTGTAATAAACTAACCTGCTCCTTCCCAAGTGTGCATGGGCGCACACAGATGTTCTACGTTAAATGCACCGCAGACAATTGCACACGCATACAAATGTCTGTGTTTGGGCACAGAGGGTGAATAATGCACGTTGTATTTCGAAAGCTGTAAGTGGGGTGTGGCATCAAATAAGATTCTATTCAAACAAACTAGCACAAATCAAAGTTCTCACCATCACCTTTCTCCTTTTTTTTCCTCCTCTGTCTTGATTCCCTCCCTCAGCTCCCTCTAGTATATGCAGGTAAGTATTGCACTAGGAGCTCTTATTCTATTCTTTCTGTAGTAAATATAATTGTAAGTAACTGAATTAATCTAAAACCCCAAATACATCAGGAAAGTTTTCTGGTGAACAATTTTTTTGCTTTCTTTTTTTTCTGGTCACGGTTTTCCATGTCTACCTGGGTAACACATTTTCTTTCTGTAATCTTCTGTATATTTTCAAGGGGAGCAATAATCTCATATTTTGAAGCACTGAAGTTTAAGAAGGAGTCAGCATGGCTTTGGAGCACATACTAAACTACAAAACATTACCATCTACACACATCCAATAGGCAAATTATCTTTCTTTAACCTTTGGAGAACTTCTAGCATAGTAGAGTCAACTAAACTATAGCTGACAATAATATATACTGCAAGATCAACAAAAGAATACCAAGGTTTGGGGCTTTTTTCCCTTTCCTTCACAATAAATGAAGTAAGTTAGAATTAAAACTGCCATTAAGTTACATTGCTATGTCTGTGTAATAGCACCAGAAGAGCTAATTTCTCTTATTGATCTGTGTTTTGTAGCAACTAGACACAGCAGGATGAATTATTACGAAGCAGAAGTCTCCATTCTGAGTATCCTTGTTTTTGTGACTTTTGTGTTGCTTTAACTTCATTTTTGATCCATTATGCTATAAAACTCCTAAATACATCATAGCAAACATTGAGACACCTTGGCTAAGTGCACTGGTCGTCAGTGGCCTTGCTTTTCAAAGTCAGTTCTGATTTCATTCATCATTCTGAGAGCTTATGAAATAAAGAATAATTACATAAGTGTTTTGAAGTCCAAGGGCCACTCCTCTGGGCATAAAATCCAGTGTTCCATTTTTACGTAACGAGTATCTCCTATGATACAACATATTCCACTTGGATATCATTTCCTGGAAGCCCAGAATTGTGAGTGCAAATTGTAACAAGGTGACTATAATTAGGAAAATTGTAGAAAATAAGCATTAATGGAATCTAAAATTTTGGGGCTTTGATTCATCTTTCAGTGACTATGTTTGTCAGGAACTCAACTCTTTCAGAATGACACAGAAATAATCAAACCCAGACATTATTGTGGTGATTTCATACGCTGAAGACAAGGTAAATTCACAGGTAAGTCAGAAGGAATCAGCTCATTGGCAAATTTAGTTATTGGTAATCTCTCACATTGCATATATAAAGACAATGAAATGCCTATTTATTTTCCTAGGCAAAAATATATGTTAGCACATCAAGCTTTACATATTATTGTAGGTAAAACAGTCTGGAGAGATAATAACTGGAGAGCAATAATAATTGAAAAAACACAGTGCTCCTTCCAGTCTAATACTCTTTAGCTCCCAAATGAATACAAGCCTATTTCACAATGTTAGCAGAAACAATCCAACTCTGATGATAGGTGCAAATACTACAGATCTGTCTCTAAACCAAATCAGAATCACAGACTACATGTCTACTCTTAGTACAGTAATAAACACCAGCAAGCAATCATTACATCCAATTAGGCTGAGTACTTTCCTTAACTGGGTCATTTACCAGTCTCTCTTGCTCTTAAAAGTAGATTAAATGTGTAAACTTACATTTAATTACCTGTAACAGAACTCTTATGGGCAACATGCTGGAGTGTCCTTAATTTAGTTTTAAAATAAAATGAAAGGAAGAAGGTAGATCTAAAATATATACAAAAAAGGTCTAGCTATTTCCTCAAATAATCTTTTGATCCATGGGCTGGTAGTGGTAGTACAGATGCTTACAAGATGGAGTCCCATTTATGTTTCTTTTGTGAGCTTTAACTTATAAAATAAAGGAACAACTGTGAAACAGAATTCTGTCCCATCTCCTCCCCACCTCCACTCTCTCTAACTTTCTTTAGATCAGGGGCCAAAAAAAAAAAAAGAGATAAAAAGAAAAGAAAAAAAATGAGACAGGAAGAACTTAACAGAACATAGAAACCTGAACTCAAAACCTATAAATGTCTCTGGGCAGCTGTAAGGTAAGAAGTAATGAGAAAAATATTTGAAACCAGCCCATGTTGCTTAGGATGATTCTTAGCTGTCACCTGTCTCCAAAAGGTAAACCCCAGAAGGTTACAGGCTCTAAGTCTCTGTATCTTCTTCAGCACATCAATAAATCTTTGCCCTCAGTATAACAACACTTTCTCCTGTTTTGTTCTAGAGTAAAGTAATGCTGTTGCTGTCCTTCACACAACGATACCATACTCGGTAACGTACATCAAAGAGATACGGCAGCTCCCCCACCCTGTCAACACAGCACTGTCCAAAGCTACAAGGCAACGTGGGGTAGGGCACTGAACCCCAGCTAGGAATCCTTCAAACTTGCAGTGATGATGAACTTCAAACCCGGCAGAGCTGATGCAACCTGTCACTTCTAAGCAAACAAATGAGATCCTGCATTTTCAGGCTGGGACTTTCAGATTGCACCTCTGGACAGACACTCTGACCCTCCTGGCACCTTCTGGGTGCGTGTTAAGCTGGCCTTGTTTTGCATGCCAACAACTCCTCCCTCCACCATCAAGGTCTGTGCACTATGGGCCTGGTGCTGTAGCTATGTAGGGCTTGTAGAGAAAGAAGGAATCTATTTGTGCCATTCAATGGAGTTACAGCATAACAAGCAAGATTCAAGTCAGCCACATGCTTTGGGATCTTTCTATCAAGTATTTTAATAGTACACAACAAATGATGCTGTATTCTAATGAATTCAACATGTACCCAAGAAATCGTTGTAACTAGTAATGTAGAAGTTGTTCATCCTTTATTGCTACAGTAAACAAGTGATCCTAAACAAGTTATAGAGCAGTTGTCATTTGTAATGCTTTTATATCTCTATGGTATGATACAAGTAATACAAATATTAATTGATTTTCATAATAAAAACCCCAATTAATGGTTTGATTAGGATGCAAAGTGCTGTCCCTCAGAGACAGCTAGTTCATTTTCAGTAGAAACAGAGAAAGAATATCATGCCATGACTTTGAATCTCCTGTGGCTCTAGTCATAGTTCCATAGATACCCGTAGGGGAAATGACAGTGTGCAGACCCCATTTCCCCTCTATCCTAGGAGGTAAATGAGACTTGTCTTCCCTTTATAGCTCTTCTCAGACATACACATTGTACCATTATCTGGTCAAGAGCATTTCTATTCAGAAGTCATATTAGAAGCCTCTCACTGAAGTGTGATTCACAGGATTAGAGTTGATAGGAGAAAGAAGGTTCATCCGAATCAACTTGTACACTCACACACATCAACTATTAGCAATGATACAAAATTAAACACTATTTTTGCACACAGCATGTATCCTCTGAACCTACACCTAATTCTCTCTGTAATCCTGATAATTCAACACCACTCCTTTGAAATAACTCTTGATTTATACCACCACAAGATTGGACTCAGAACTCTGTATATAGTTATAACAATTGTAAGAAATATAACAGAATCGATTAATGGCTCAAGAACATCTTCTATAGGCCAAATGTGCTTTGTTTACTTTATTGAAGGTGTGGGGCACACTTAAAAGCCATTATTTTCTATATCATCATGGCCAATGCCAAGAGTTGAATCTCTACTTTATTTCTCATATTAAAAAGTTTTTAGCACAAGTAAACAGAACACTCTGCTTAAAAGATGGAGAAGCAAGAGGTCAACAAAAAATACTAGTTCTGATTCAGTTTGTTGCTAATATAACATTTTTTTAATATATGTATGTGCATATATATATGGAAAAACTGCCCTAAAGAACAAGCCGCTGAATTTTTCTGGCATGTGTCACAATGTTTAAGGTTTAGAATGGCAATGAACTCTGTTGAAAAAGCCTTACAAGCACACAAGAGTATTGCCATTTGCCCGCCAGGCACTGATTTCAGAGGCAGCTGAAACTGCGCCCACTGAACTGCCAGGAAATGCACTGCTCTAGCTCGGCATGGCTGCTGCAGACATAAGGTAGTGTTCAG
>NW_008246060.1:11735803-11742919 GCF_000691975.1 Corvus brachyrhynchos
AGTGTTCAGAGCTCAAGCCTCTCCTGGGACTTCTGTCCAGGCTCAGACAGGGGTTGAGGACTCAGGAAAGGCAAAGGCTGTGAAGTCACAGGCACCAAAATCAAGGTAAGGTTTTGCAGGTATTTCACTGATACAACAGTGACTGTCTGGAAGTACCATGAAGAGCTCAGATCAAAATCACTCCTGAAGACAGGAGAGATGGGTTACAATAAACAAAGCCCATAAATTGTATGATCCTGGTCTCTATGGAGAGCAAGCTCTACCACAGTGAGCTGAGCCACACCAGTGAGCACAGGGTGACACAAAACCACATCTGGCCTTGGGTATTAACAAATATAAGTATCTCTCCCTGCACTGTAAATCCTACATGTATTGCTTTGGCCACTGTACATCTTATTTGATCCTCACATATAAAAAGCCAAGCCACACCCCTCCATCATTATTTTTGAGCTGTATATGGGAACTGGAAATACAAACAAATCTATTTCTATCTGTAAATAGGTAGCCAAGACTTGTAAACACACCCAGAGGCTGAGAACTGGAATGTCAATGTCCCGTGTAAGGAATACATCACAAAAGTGTGTCTGGGTTACACTGACACACGTCCGGCTCACACGCGCTCCTCAGCTGTCTGAAGTGTCGCTATGGGGACTGTGCAAAAATGAAACATCTTTCAGCTCAGAAATCAGACAGTGGGTGCACATCACTTACTGTCTGCACTGACCAACACACCAACAGGAAACCTCTATGCTTGTACTTCACTTCATGGTATTCTACAGACGTATTTTAAACCACCACACAGCTAGGCCATCAAAACACTGTCCTATGTGAGAACCTTCTGACAAGTATCAACCTATAAATCATGTCAAAGCAATTCCTACCCAAAAAGCTTATCAGGGCATGGGCTAAAAACAAAACAAAACTAAAAAAAGAGAGAGAAAAACACATTATAATTTGATTTTGAGTAGGATAAAAACCGTATTCTGCCTCACATTTTTCATACAGTAAGCATATTGCCCTAGTGGGGTAAACACACCTGTCAAAACTTGCAAGCTTTCTTAGCTATACCTCAGTTTCAGAGTGGTGAACATAGAAATCACATCATTTAAATAAATGCCATGTTACATGACAGCTTTTTTTATGCTACATGATAATCTGAGAAGCATGGGTTGTCAGTGGAGGCAGAAATGGGCCCAAGGCACTTCTATTTCACTTGAGCATCAGTAAGGCTGAAAAGAGAAGGAGTGAGCATTAGGTCACTACAGAGCAGCTCTGAAGGAGATTTTTCTTCTGGGAGAATTTATATGTAGTTTCATAAATAAAACCAGTCGATTGGAATGAGAGAGACAGCCTTCCCTAGATATATTACTAAAAATAAGTTAATGTATATATCTATTTCTCATTGAAAGAAAAAAAAAATATTACTAGCTGAACATTGATGAGGTAGCTATAGCATAGAAATTCTACAGCACTGCCTTTAAAAATTCAAATTACATGTAGAAATTTCAATTCTTCATCCTTTTACCTCAGAGCTCAGCTCTACAACTTTAACAATTATTTTTTTCTTCTCATTCTGTATTTTTAAGCTCCATGTTTTGTTTAATTAAGATCTCCCTAGACTACTTATTTAGTTTTGAATAACAAAACATGCTTACTAAATGAATTTTATCACACTTTTAAATCTATTTAGAAGATAACACTGTAGTGGAGGCCAAAATTTGTTCTAATGTCAATGAGAAAATATCCTACTCTTAAAATGCCAGTGGAAACAGAGAAACTCTTCTGTTTTTAATGCAATTCTTTAAGGGTTATACCACTCTAAGAGAAAAATCTGGCCCAAAATGAAGGAGCTTATTTTTCCGCTGCATTAGTTGCAGATAATTTCTTAGATAATTAAATACCCCAAACTGATCTCTGTAGTATCATGCTATCAGTTTAAAAGTATTACCTAACCATTGACATAAGCAGGATGGTAAATCTACCACCTTTTAAAAATAACGTCACGCACATTTTGATGTAAATTATGCAACCTTGAATATTTACAATTATTGACTACACAGTGGATTAAATTCACTTCTACACAGTTACTGTAACAGCAGTTGTGACAAAGAGTTTCTGGCAAGAGCTCTTGGATCATATGTTTGTGTATGAAGCCCTTTAAAGCATGGCAGTCCCATATGTGCACCCATAAAGGTAACCCAACAGGGCTTCACAGGGCATGCACTGCCATTTAATGTAAACCCCAACGCTATAAAGTCAGGCTGCTTGACAATACCAAAATAAGTAACCTAGCAGAAAAAAATTTCCAGCCTCTCTCTGCAGAATGTTGTCAAACTCCTATCACCACCTGTCAATCTTGGTTACTTTTCCTTAAAGTATTATTTCTGTAGTATTAATTTGCTGAATAATTCAAATTTAAGTGATTCCAAAATAATACCCAAAATGACACACTTATCTTTTGAGAAGCAATAAAACATTTTAAAATTAATCAAACTTCAGTTGGAGCATACAGGTGAGTTCAACTCACGATCATTGTAATGTGTATTCATGTATTATCAAGATGACCACCAAGATAGGTATTAGAAGAAAAAAAAATCCTGCTCTGAAGAGTTTCCAATCTGAAAAGCAAGGTTGGTGAGCAAGTAAATAGATGTGTATAAGTAAAATACAGACACTCTGCTGATATAATTAAGCTATGAAAAGTTATGAAGACAGGCAAGAAGCAGATACTGCTTTAAAAACCACAGAGATATGCAGGAAAAATCTCTGGTTAGCCTACAGAGTGAGATCATTTGAACTGCAACTCAAAAATGGGGGAAAAATGGAAAATGCTTGTTATTTGTTCATTTTAGAACCATTTCAGTGGAAAACATATACTTAATGGCTATTTAGACAGTTTCACCGCTTCTTTTGCCATCTTTTCCTAGAGGAAATAAAACCAGATTTAAAAAGAAAAGACTTTCAATTCAACATTTTTTAAGAAAAACTTTCCTTTTTCCTTCAGAAACAAAATTAATACCTGTAACTCTCAGCTTGCCAAATTCATCCTTTTACCAAGCTTCTACTCTTCTTTGTCTAATCACTCTTCCTCTTTCCCCACATCCTTTGCCATCACCTGTTGATTCTTGCTGATTAAAGCAATGACTGAGGTGTCTACTGGTGACCAGGAGACTGATTCTAGCACAGTGATCCTAGCACAATTTGGATTTTTATGCTAGCAGAAACTTAGAAGACTTCATTCTTTTTCCACATAAATACAAATCTGATCTGGTCGCTGCTACTCAGTGGCAACAGTTGGGAGCAGACGGTGCCAGGAAGGAACAAAGCTGCTTGGGAGCAGACTAATGTTTGGAGCAGGATTTCTGCTGAATGCACTTGTCAAACTCAACCTTTGAGCCTGTACTGATTTATAGATCCAATCTCTTATTTCTTTTCTGTTTTAATTCTTAAATACCTGTACATTTGCATATTCAGGATAAAACAGGAAGAGTGGTGCTCTCCTTCTGTAGCTCTAAGCTTTCACGAGCAGGCCTCTGGCTCCCGGTTAACCCAGGGAGTCCACGAGTGCCCCCACCTGCAGAGAGAGGAGGGCTGTCACTGCCCACCAATGTATCTGATCCCAGAAAAGGGTGGGCTTCAAGCCTAGCCTATAGAGTTTGGCTTGGCCTTGAAGAGCCAAACCTCCTTTCTCTTTGGTATCAACCTCTAACGTATTTTTATTTTGTTATACATTTCCCTCAGCTATTTGAGATCACAGCTTCACATACTCTCATCTTCTAAACCAGTGCAGTGTCTCCTCCAGAAGCCAACACACAACACATATCCAGTACAGACATCTAATATGCTTTATACTTTGTCCCTTCAAACATATGTTTTGACTGCACACACACAAGATCATTTTATGTTTTCTATATGTTACTTTTCACAACAAAACAACTGTGCCTTGATTTTTGAAATGTTCAAGCTATCTAGTCAAGCAGGAAATCAAAAACAGTTCTTAGGTTTTTTTATATTTGGTTTTAGCCAAGTATAAAAACGTCAGTGCAAAAAGCAGATACTTGTATTTCATGATGTGTCAGAAATTAAAAGAAAATCGCATTTTTAACATTCTACTAACTAAAGTGTTTTACTGCTCACAAATGGATTTTCGTATTTTTGTAGCAAGTTACAGCAGACAATAGGTATTGTAATCTAATCCACTGCAATTGCATAGTTTTGGACCAAATAGCTGTTGATAAATAATGCAAGTATTAGGTTATTAAATTTTTTACAATTAGGTGACTAAGAAAGCGGTTTATTGCCTTCCGTTATACCCTCTGTTAATAAGATCGTTGTTGCAGATGTTCATGTATGCTGCATTGATGTTTAATGGTGCATGATGCTCTAGGTGGTTCCCATAACCTTGCTTTGTCTACTATGAGCTGACTCAATTGATATGATAATAGAGAAAAGAGGTCTGAAACAAGCTGGGCTGTACTGGCACAATTTGCATAACCTTTAAATTTGCCATCACTTGATAGCCAACTGCTCCTAAAAATTCTTATTCAGTTGTCAGTGACGACAATGTACTGTACAAACAGCATTCTGCAATTGGACAGGTGCGGAGGGAAGAGAGGGCATGCACAGTTTACTGCACTGTTATATTCTACCAGGAAATGTACTTATTATCAAATTTATAAAGCCAACAATTTGGAGTGGAGTTCTGCAGTTCCATTTTTGATCAATTGCTATTAGACACAACGCATGGTCTGGCATCTTTTCAGGTTCACAGTACAATATCACAGGGTCACATTACAAGGGACATAAATATTTGGTTCCATAGACTCCTCTCTGATTTAGTTTTGACTGCTAATCACTGGGGCAGGCAGAAGAATCAGGACGAATTAGGACGGCAGTGGGGGGCACAGGGGGAGCAGACTACAGCAAACAAAATCAGTGTACACAGCCTCCCAAACTTTAAATCTGGTGTCACAATACTCTGTGCATTCTTTTTGAGCAAACGTTAGTATTATATCATTCAGTAGGTATAGCCAAAACATAACAATATAAAAACGGTCCATGTTTACCCTGTTCACTAAACCTGCTGTCTGCATATACTCTATGACAGATCTGCTTACTTTACTGTCTTCATTATTCATAACAAAGAAAACAGTTATGGTGAAAATAAGACTGAGCCTACATTCATTCAAATGGGATCAACTACATAAACATTATTTCTGTGGCATCCAGAGGTTTATATCTTAACTGCCACTTCACAGTCTATAATATGCTCAGGTGTGTCAAGGCCAGGTCATTGGTATCAGACTGACATGCACAGCCTACTCTTCAGAGGTGGCATCTAAATAATTTCCACTTTGCATTATCTCTAAAACCTACTGTGGAAATCACTCAGCCAAACTGATCATAAGATCTCACAATTCCACTTTTAGACAATTAACCATTTCCAAGCACTCCAATTAACCTCCCACATGCCCTCAATGTTCATTCTAGATGTTTTGTCATCTTACACAAAATAAATTCCAAGTCCCTAAAGTCAGGCAAAGCAAGACCCATTCAAATCTCCCCTTTGTCTGCTTTTTCCACCAGCCAGGATCTCTGCTCTGTCCCTCCTGGAGCTAAGGATTTGTCTTCCATTCAGCCATCTATTTCCCACAACTTTCATTGTCTGCAATTGGACACTACAGCAGAGAAACTTCTAATCAAAGGGCCAGTTCCTCCAGTTAATTTTCATCCAGGGACACCACACATGCCCACATTTTACTCTCCTTCCATTCTGTGCGATTATTCTATGGAGACTATTTGAACAGGTGAAGATTAGAGGCTTGAAAACATAAGTTCCATCATTTATGGCAAAAGCATGACATGGATAGCTACAATTTAAACGTTTCTACAATGTTCATTCAACTGTAATCACAAGATGGGAAATAAAATCTCTAAATTAAAGATGATAGGCTACCAGAGTCTGTGGGGCACCTTCTGAGTACAGATTCTGCTGTTCAAACTCCTCTGTGATGATCTGTTATGAAGTGAACTGCTGCCTAGAAAAAAACACGCTAACATTGCCAAAATAATGGAAAAAAATATCTCCTGCAGAAGATAATCTGTCTAGGTGCCAGTGGTCAAAGAGTGCAGTTCTTTGTGCCCCTCACTTCTACCACACAACAAAGAAGACACCTCCAGGTAAAATGTGTTATCAAATCTTTCAGATTACATAAAGTTCGCTTTTTCTCTAACCTCCAGGTAGACTAAAAAAATTGAATCGCAGATTCCAGACAAGGTACAACACACAAAAAGACACACAGATCAGTATAATACATTAATATTCATGAATGTTTTAAGTTCTCCATGACCATAATCAATATCCAATGAAGTTAATGAGATCTTTCCATTGATTTCAAAAGACACAGGGTTGAGCCTCAGAGACAACAACATCGCATTCTCTCAAGCACTCCAGCTGATAACACACACTTTGATAATTTGCTTCCTCCCGTCCAGAATTTCAGGAATAAACAAAAGAGATGTTATTTTATTTCAAACTGGTTTTGTGGAATGACCAATATACCATTATAAAGGTCCATATGGAGCTTTTAGTATCTTTAACTGAAGAGCAGTCAAGGCCACAATAGTTGCCCACGTTGTTAACCTCAGTATGAGATCCATAAATGAGACAACTGTTATTTATTTAAAGAAACACAAGAAAGGCCTGAATGTGTCATCCTCCCAAAAGGCTGAGATTTTGTTTTGTTTTAACTTTGGGCCCTAGAAAGCAGTGATTCAAACTCTTATGTCTTCTAACATATGTAAGCCCATCCAATAGATTTAAACATTGGTAAGCAGAGTTTTCAGTTTAAACTGGCCTTGACCTTGGGCAGTGTGACATTATCTGAAAACCATTAATGGTCTGAAACTAAAGTAAAAGCTCATTAATAAAAGCAAAACCATACAAAGGTACAAAGGCAAAACAAAAAAACCAACAACCCCAAAACAACAAAAAAAGGAAGTTTTATTAAAACTATTGATCCTGACCTAGGGCACTACAGACATTGATCTTCCCACATCTTCACAGGAAAAAAGAAGTTAACCCAACAAATGATTGATCTATTATGAAACCTGCTG
>NW_008246060.1:11742999-11780720 GCF_000691975.1 Corvus brachyrhynchos
CAAAAAAAGCCATACATTTAATTTCTTACAATGAAAAAAAATAATCACACCAAATTAGGATAGAGAGAAAATCTATTTCTCAAAAATTACTGGTAAAAAAATACTATTGGATTAATTTAATAAATCAGACATCCTGTTAGTATGATTCAACCCTAAATGTTGGGAGGTGAGAAGTGTATACACTGTAAACCCTTAAAGCACAGGTTTCAGATTTTGACTCACTAAAGCATATGTTTTTAAGGAGAAATGGCTAGTGTTCAATACTGAGTATTTCAGGAACATTAAATGAAAGCACATAAAAGGACAATGATGAACTTTAAACTTAAAGCATAAATTTAAGTAGAAGTGTCTAGGTATTTCCTATGAAATAGATTTGGATTTTCTTCAGTTTTTTCAAAAACTCAGAAACATGTATTTAGACTGACATAACACTGCAGATGTAGAAACAGCTGCTGAAAGATTGAAAAGTCACCAGAATTCCCTGTTTGGTGTACATGGAGATGGGTGGGTAGGTAGGTAGGTGTCATTTTCGGAAAACAGGGATAACCTTGATAAAGTTGCATCAATTACATGTATATGTGAAAAGCACAATTTAAATTTGGAAGTCTGATACACTTCCAGTGCTTCTCAATTACTGATTCTGCTGTTTCACCATTCTTTTAGCTGAGTTCTACAATAGTTTTCAGCATATGAGACCATAAAGAGTTTGTTTCCCTTCTGACGGTATATCTGTGGCTCTGTCCCCTAGTTCTCTGCTCTTTGCTTTTCAGACATCATTCTACAGTACAACCAGCCAATGTTGAAGCTACTTCTATTCCCACTTTGGAACTAGAGTTGTTGTTGCTAGATGGAAGCTCAAAACAAAACACCATGTTTTATGCCTCAAAGGGAGGCTCCAGAGCAGCTTCAGCCAGTTTGCAGATACGGAGCCTCACCCTTGCCTCCCTCTGCGGCAAATGCTGCGCGCTCTCCTCCCATGCTGGCACCAGCACTCGCCTGGGCACTGCGAGGGGCTGGCCCAGAGTGCTCAACACCTCACCAGGCAGATTTCTGTCAGTGTGTGCAGACTGACAAACTGCCCCATGTGGGTGGAGAAGTGCTGACAGGGTGGGAGGAGAAGTAGGGAATGGAAATGTGTGTCCTAGGAGGAGCCATCGACTTCTGATTTTATTCTCAGTTTAAAACTGCCATGGACCCAAGTCTCAGAATCTTGTGCTCTGAGGACCACATAACCACAGAATGTGGTAAGGTGAGCCCTCGTTCCTTCCATGACTGCTCAGCAGAGTAGGGGCCTGCTTTGGCAACCACAAGGCTTAACTACTACCATTCTCTCTTCTCGGGATTTGTGGTAGGCAGTTCTGTTGCTTCATGGTTTGAGCCAACAGAATAATAATGTACTGATGTAACATTTTCTGAACAAATACCTCACAACTCACTCAGGTTGCAAGTAAAATGATACCAGTTTTTAAGTATTACAGCCATTACAGGAGACACCAGAAATTTATGATTAATTAATTCTGTGTGGGTGCTCTAACTGAGGAATAATATCAAAGGGAAGGCCTCATTTCTAAAAAAAAAAAAAAAAAAAAAAAAAAAGCAGCACAGCAGGGTAGAGGTACTTTCTTTTCAGAACAAGAATGTCTATTTGGGATTTAATTCATTCAGTTTTGCCCTCCAGAGTCAAGCAAGACAGGTCTCCAGTAGTTAAAGAGCTGGCCCTAACAAAATCCCCCTGCCTAAGTCCAGCTTCAATGTTAGCTCTGTGTACCTGCTCTGGGGTAGCATCTCCTGGCTTACACCACTTCTGAGGGAGCTCTCCAGTGCAGCAGGCACCATTTTCTTGTGAGATATTTAAATTCATTTGGGATAGTAAAAACAAAAGTTGAGTGTGAAGAATGGCAAAAGTTTCCAAGACTAATGGGTTATAAAATTCTTTGTCAATCAATGTAAAAAAGGTGCCCATTTAAAAAACAATCTAGCTTTAATACACAATGATGGGCTCTAAACCACAAATTACCACACCATAAAGAAAATTTGAAGTTACAACAGATAATTCCATGAAAATGTCAGATCAATCATAAGTGGCAGCCATAAAAGCAAGTAAACAGTTAGGAATTATTAAGAGAGGAATACAGAACAAAGGAAACAACAAAATTAAACCACTTTATAAATTCCTCAGGAACCTAAAAGTTGAACATTTTGGCCCCCCATTCACAAAGACTAAGCAGACCTGAAAAAAGATGCAGTGAAGGGTGGCTCAGAGTGTCAGAATTATGGATCAAACACAGAACAAGTAAACAGAATACAAAAAGAGTCTGGAAAAAAGAATTGTGCAGGGGAGGTTAAGCGGGAGTTCTTCAAAATCAAAAGTAAAAAAACATTGTACATGAAATGATTATGGACTGGCCACAAGCAGTTGGAGACAGCCAGCAACACTCTAAAGTGACTGAATCCAAACAAGTAAGGGGATGTATTTCTTTAAATAACACAGACTCCGTGACACTCATTATCACGAGACATTATGTATAACAAAATCCCATTTTGGCCTATTAAGCACAAAGACAACATCTCTAGTTCACAAATCTCTAAGCTACATTTTGCTGGAGTGTAACATGGAACTATTACTCTAGATTTGCTCTGGTTTCATCCTCTTTTACAAGTACCCACTGCTGTACACTGTTGCAAACATCACATTAGAGACAGACCTTTGGTCTGCCTCAGTCCTGCTTCTACTCTTTCACTCTCTATTGCCACTCCAATATCATATAATTTCTACTACCTAAGCAGTGGATTTGTCTACTAATAGTTACGTCTCCAAGAATCCTTTTTAGAATTACAGTATAAAAACTGAATTCCTAAATCTATGTATCTGTGTCTGAGAAACAAAATACAGAAATTCTTCTGTGAAAGAATAAATACAGCCTAGTTCCAAAGAATGGAGTAGGGGTCCATATTTATTGTCCTTTAACAAACATGCATTTTTTTCCACACCTTAAAGGAGTAATTTTTCCTCAGGATGCCAGAATATAATTTGATTGTAGCACCTGAAATTTGAGTTAGGTTTGATATTCCTTACTTCTAGTGATTGTACATGAAAAAGGGATTTCCCATCTTCACTCTCAATTTCTGGGCTAAATTGGTGTATTGACACAATAGACTAGAGAAGACATCCTTTTCTTAAATCAATATGAAATTACTGAAACACAAAGATGTGCCTATATACATATGTGGATACACATTCTTTGAGATGCAACAGTTGATACACTTTTAAGTCCAGTCCTGGATACAGGTACCTGTATCCAGGAATTTAGGTTTTAATAATGTGTTTCAGCTGTCTAATAAAACTCTCAGTCTTCCACTCCCACACAACATAAAAGCATGAATGGTCTCAGTTACAAAAAGGTATTACCAGCTTTGCTTTTCATTAATCCCTATCAACAAATGTTAATTATTAATTTAGATTTTATGATTTCCTAAGACACAAATAAACTGATTCTTTTGGGCTTTCTGGCTCACTTGTTAAGCCACTAGGAGATTGAAATTTCCTTTTTTTTTAAATCCACTTTTGTTTTTGAAACATTTCTTTCTATTTTGAATATAAAGGGATAGGGAAGAGTGAAAGTGGGTAATGGTGTGAAAAAGAGAGCACATGGTAATAAAACTCAGCTACTGTTTCCCTGTGTCCAAGGTACTTCTCTGGTTTGTATAAATGCACAGGAAGCCTAGCTGATAAAAAAAAGCACTAGTCAAGGTTTTCCTGTCTGGAAGGCCAAGTGTGAAAGCTGTAAGCAAGGAAAAAATAACACCTTTTCTTGCTTCTTAGAGAAGAACACATTATACTCAGTAACTTACAGAAGAGGAGCTGCAAATAGACCCACCATAAAATGTCAGCAGTGTCAATAGTATTAAATACTTCTATGTTTTACAGATAGGCTTACAAGGTAACACATTGGTCTGTGATTGCAGCACAACCTGACAAAGAAAACCTACTGACCTCTGTTTAGAGTGAGCTATATGCTTGAACATCAGCCCTCTCTATTCCCTTCAAAAAGCATACACCCTCATGCTATTATCATTTAAGAATGGCTCTTCAAATCTCTCACTTCCACAATTGTGATAACCCTTCTTAAACAAATGGTTTAAAAAAATCTCCTAAAATACTTCAGATCTAACATAGCCTTACAAAGTAAAAGGAGTTTCATAATTCAGAAAACATACTATTATTTGTCATTATTTTAATTTAGATTAGGTTATAGTTCCATTCAAACATAGAAACTTTTGATTTATGAACATATCTGCATCTATTACCATAACAATGGTTGTACTGGGTGACACCAACAGCCAGTTATCTCAGTTTTCTGTTTCAGATAACATGTAGCGGCAAACGCCTAGAATTTCTTCAACATCAAAAGCTTAGAAGGCAGACTCTAAAATTTGGTGACATTGCAATTTTATTGTGACATATTAACTTGGCTACACTGCACAGGCTGTTTAATTTATGGACTGGATAAAACAACAACAACACAGAAATCTACAAAACTATTTCTGTATGCACTATGTGGTAGGTGCACTAAAAAAATTTTAAGATGAACCTCTCTCCTTTTACCACATTTGCCAGCACTGCTAATAGATTCCCTGAAATATCTCAAGTAATATGTCCCAAAAAATGAAGATTTAAGTGGTTAGTAAGCCTGACCTGAGCTGGCTTTAATGCTTGAATCCTTAGAAAAATCCATTTTTACTGCCATATTCTGGCAAATGAGGTTATTACAAACATGCCCTTAAATAGAGGTGGTCCTGCAAACATCAGGGGGAAAAACGAATGGAAAATTCTATGTTCACCCCTGAACATGCCAGATTTCATCATTCATAACTTGAAAAATCCTGACCCGATTTTCTTTGAATTTGGATTGTTTTTCTTTCCTCTATTAAAGCTATAAAACAAGCCAAGTTAAAAGTTTGTAGCTTCAGCTGTTCTTGAATTATGCAAATATTTCAATATAAAAGCATTTTCCATTGCTGAACTGATTTTGCAAAGACTTTCTAAAGATTTCCCTTTGGGCCAAGACCAGTCATAAAATGTATCTGACTAGAAGTAATTTGTTTAAAACTGTTATGAGCAACTCTGTAAAAGGGATGGCTTTCACAGCATTTGATCCTGACAAACATTAGAGCACATGTATAGATATCACATACATGTTCCTGCCACAGCTTATGATTTTTGGTGCATTTCTTAAAAGCTCCAGCTGCTGAAATCAAGAGACTGCATGTGTTCATTAACTTCCCCTGCTCTCTCTGCTTATGTACTTGTAGTTACAGCAAAAATCTTGAAATGTATCTTATAAGCTTAGTCAAACCTCAAAACTCAGAATCTCAGGCCTGGTAAGAAGGATACCATGGACAAAGCTGTGGTAGTGGGAACAGTCTTGACAGCCAAGTAATTCCCAGGATGGATGAGGAGCATCCACACAAGAAATTAACTGTTCCTCAAATAAACAAGTCCATAGATCCCATTTTTTTTGAGCAAGTCCACAGATCCCATTTTCAGTTACCAGTCCCTTTCCAAAGCATAATCCTCTGTGCTGCAAGGTTTTGTCACAGGTGCCTCTCACAGGCTGTTTTTTCCAAGAGAGTTTTATCAAAATTCAGTCATGTTGGGGACCAATGCTAGAGAACATTACAATGGTTTTGTCTGTACTCTTCTTAAGTCACTGAGAAGGTCCAACACCTTCAAGTTTTTCAGTAAAAAGATAAAATTTGACATCACCAAAAAATGCACCTCTGGTTGCCCAGAGAGGCTGCAGGTAATTCCCATCCCTAGAAATGTTCAAGGTCAGGCTGGACAGGGCTTTGAGCAACTTGTTCTAGTTGAAGATGTCCTTTCTCATTGTGGGGGGTAGGACTAGATGACCTTTAAAGGTTCCTTCCAACCTAAACCATTCTATGATTCTAGGACATGGAGAGGAAAACCTCACACCACAAGAATTTGCCTGTGCTCAGTAGAGTCTTATTAGAAAGTGACAGTTCATTTAGTCAACACTTCATCTGCCACAGCTCCTATATGCCAATCCTAAACACTCCTTTCCTTCCCTCTAAAACACACTGATCACACTCAGCTTGAATTTGAGCTTGCCTCTTCCTTGCAATTATTCCTACTGACAGAGAACAGGAAGGGAGGAGAGAGAAAAGGGGCCTTGGGGCTGGAGTACTGTGATGGAGCAGATACAAACAGACAGCAGAAAGACCCAATGCGCTTCATGATAAAGACAGAGAAATTTTTCCTCTGAAAACACAAATAATTCCGACAGCCAAAGAAAGTGGACTGACAAATGGGAGTGGCTTAGATTGAGCCTGCTGATGCAGTTTTTGCTTCTCACTGTTTCCATTATCTGCTCCAGCTGTATGGACCTCTAAGCTGCCTGTCAATCCATACCTGACTGCCTACAGCTTGTGGTCTGCTTGAGGTGAGCCACCAGTGTTTTAGGCTGCCATTAAAACAATGTTGTATAAATTGCGGCAATTCATGAGAGGACTAAAATCTTTGCAGTATGGCTAGGCCAGATTTTTGGAGGAAGATTTTTTTTCAGCTGTCTCAGTCTAAGTTCTCTCTATTTCATCTGCAAGAACTATATTCTCCAATCTGTTTGGTCAATCTTTTCTTTCGGTAATAAGCTGTGCCTTTCTGCCCTATGCTCTGCTCCTCAAATACCTGTTGATACTTCCATTCTCTGGAATGTCCAGTTGCCACAGTCCTCTCCACATGTGATGACCAGCTGTATCTGGCCTTCTTCATATCACACACACCTCTACCCTGCCCTAGAAAGTCCATGTCAAATTTTCAGCATGTATCATTCTGTGCCCCTTCATGAATAGCCTGGCAATCTGCAACAACCCTTTTTATCCATCTTATTTCCTCTCCTTCCAGCCAGAATGGTATCCAAGTGTATCCCCTCATTATTTCCATAACCTGATCCTCATTCAACCTACACATAACTCTTCAAAGAGGTGCACTCTCCTCTTGCAACCCAGCCCCATGGCTGCCTTGTCTTGGAACATCCGTAACAGAGCCTTTGACAGAGCAAACAGAGCTCTCTTAAGGATGTCCTCACAGCCTCTGTGCTGCCTGTCTCATTTTGCCATGCATGGGACCAGGGAGAAAGGAAAGAAGGATGGGGGTGGCCATCCGGCTGCGTCTCTTCACAGGGTGCAGCCTCATCCAAGCCAGACACGCTTGGCCCTCCTGGTTGCCAGGGCACTCCTGACTCATATCTACCTTGCCACTGGCCAGGACCCCCAGGGCCCTTTCCACAGCGCTTCTCTTCAGTCTCTCCTTCCCCAGTCTGTACACACAGCCAGGGTTGCCCCATCCCAGGTTCAGAATCCAGCACTTGCCCTTGTTAAACTTCGTATGGTTGGTGATTGCCCATTTCTCTAATTTGTCAAGGTCTTTCTACAATCTGTTGAGGTCTCTCTGCATAAATACGTTAACATAAAAACACATCGTTGTTCTTATTATTAACCTGGACAAAATATAAAGCAGAAGGTAAGAACAAGCATACCCAAATCCATAGCTGACTTTGCAAATACTACTTTTATCTAGGCACAAGCTCTTTGAGACTTTACCGTTCCCTCAGAAAGGCAAGATAAACAAATACACACACCCTTTTTCAAAAGTCATACTCCTGTGCATTAGAAAAAAGAAAATAATTTTATACTGGTAACTCCTAAATGCAGTAATTATTTTAAAGATCATTTAGAAACTTTTATACTTTCCACTGTGGGTTTGAAACCTAGACCTAGTTAGTTCTGAAAGAAGTGTGTTAGCAGCACTCTATGCCATTCTCTGGTATCATCATACGTTATATTAAGGGACACATTTTCCTTCTTCCATTATTACTTTAATGTGAGGAGGTGGGAAAAAGATGGTCCATACCAAAGGAAGGGAAAAGGGGGAAAACAATAACAAATTGGTATCTCTTTTGAGAATTGCCCCACAGGCCAAACATTTTTATGTTCTTAATCATTATTAAATGACTTAACATGACACACAGAGCCTGGCGAATGATTGCATCCTGACATGAGAACGAATTACAAATGAAATGAAAGATCAAGCTGTATTAGAAGACTGCCTCTGGGAAATGAAAATCTTTAATTCTCTTTTATTATTGACATTTATTTGGCTGCCATGAATAACAACATAGCAAAGAGATTCAGCTATGCTTGTGCACTGAATAGCTTATCCCACGGCTCAAAACTGCCTTAACATTTATCATGTTTGCTTTTGTAGCTGACACCATTGCATACAGTCTCCATCCATCTCACATTTATCACGCATATAAAGTGCATTCTCTAATTTAAGTTCATTTCATAGCGAACAAACAGCTAAGATTAGCAAGTGTCAGTCCCCAAATAAGCTCTCAGTTGTAAAAATATCAAAGGAGGGATTAATGGATTTGTTAACAACTCCAGTTTGAAGAATAAAAAAAGTACTCAGTGAAAATTAAATAAGAGCACAGGAGGGTTACATATAAGGTTTAGGTTTACTACATTATTACTTGCTCATGGATAAAAACATTTTTATACTGCTATTTTTCAGTCAACTGTAAAATACTCAAGTGGAGTGCCTCCACACGGGCCATTCACATTACACTGTAACTTTCTGGAAGGAGCACTTCCATCATCATTCAGTGAGATACACATACCCAACTCTCAGTGACTGGTTTCTATTTCGTTTAAAACCATTTGTAGCTAACAAAATAGGGGAAGCAGCAAAGTATTGGAGAAATAATTCAAACTGCTGCTAGGAATGATCTATATAGCAGTGACATACCTGCTTAGTGCCTAGCCCTGAAGCCACAGTCTGAAGCCAATTCTGATTTTGAGGCAAATATCGTATGAGTTAGCAGCAGTCCCTCAGGTGCAAAGCTTCCTCTACTTCACTTGATTTCCAAAGGAGGAATTCAGCCCAGACTAATAACTTACCTTGTGAAGGAATGAACTACTAAAATGGCTCGCCACAGCACATGTTTTTAATAACTTTATTTAGTCTAGAAGCATAGGTGGACAGAATTAAAAAGACTGTCAAAAGGTAGGCAGTCATGTTTATAATGCTTAAATCTGTGCATCGTACATCATCAACTTAGACAGCAGAAACTGCTTGTATCCCTGCTAGAACACCTTTTTCCCCACATACTCCTTTGAGAATTGAAGAGCAGACGGCTGAGAAAAGCTAAAGTGAGACTTTCTGCTCAAAGCAAAAAAAGCCTGGAAATTCACTTAGTACTGGATTTCACTTCCTCCTCTTTGCAAATGTTTAAATATACTACACTGTTGCACAGCTGTTCTCAGCAGGCACAGTGTATTCTTGTTTGCAGCAAAGATGGCTACACAGATAAAATCTCAAGTCATAAAAATCTGAGTAAAACCAACTGGATCAATATTTTAAATCCATGTTATAAAAATGTTCATAACTAAATTCTCAGGCACTCTGGTGAAATAATAACTTCTTAAATTCAGACTCTTGAAACAATTAAAAGCATAAAAGACGAGAAAGGTGGAGTAACATCAGAAGGCAAACATTCTAACTACCATTTAAAATTTGTATAACCACAACTTGTAATTGATTAGCCAGAATATTTACTGTGGAGATTTGAAAAATATACCTGTAGCCAATATAGTGTCCTCTTTGCCCTGGGTAAAGACTACGATTCGCTGCCTTTTAGCGTTCACCTTTGGCAGGGCTTGTGTCTTCCGGGCTATCTCTTTAATGTCTTCAGTCTATTAAGAGAGAGAAAGAAAATTCTTGCTACAGCATTCTGGAGTGGTGAGAACTTTATTAGCAGATCAAAGACTTATTTTCTTACAGCTAGGTATAAAATAGACTTTACTGTCAGTAGAGGAAGATTTTTAAAAGGAGGAATACTTCATTCTCCAAAGGGTTTATGTAGTACTCAGAGACCATTGTTTTTAATCTTGATAATGATAGTTCAGCTATTCCAACCACTGCAAGACTGCAAAGCTAACAAAGGAATTACAGAGCATTTCCTAATGAGCAATTAGTGGGTTTCTTTGCTGCTGACTGGATTCTAACCATACCTATCATAAAATTAAAAATAAAATTGGTAAGAGAATACTTTGGATAAACTCTAAGCCTGATTTTCATCCAATTTAGCCAGGTTTTATATTATTATAATACCTTTGACTTCAGCAGGCTTACAAATACTTTCTCTAACTTCCCTACAGTAACTGGTCCCATCAAGCAAACTGTCCACTGTAGCACTGAGAGGGTGTGCAGCCCAGCTCTCACTAGCTGGTTGCATAATTGAGATGCAGGGAAGCAAAGGGCAAAAGGTATATTCAGTGGGGCACAAAACATGACCAATTTTCTGAAGGAAGGCTCAGCTGCAAAAGTTTCAGAAATCTTTGCTTTAACAGGATGTTGTACTCCACTGTGCATGCAGCTGCAAACAGAGAACCTGGCAGACTGAACCAAACCTCTCATTCATCCAGTGTCTTAGACACCAACAAGTTGGGAATGTTTAAATTAATGCAGCAAACTCTTAACAACACCACTTGTCATTGGAATATTAGAATTTCTATTCTCACACTTGCCCTATGATCTGAAACACAAGGGTTTCAATTTCTAATTGACTTAGTTTTCAATCTGATCTATAATAGGTATTTCTGTTATTTGTATTAGCATCAAAACCCTTTATAACGCTATATGGGAAGCTTCCATTCTCAGATTTATCTCAAGTCAGTCAGTTCTACAAATTAACTTTGGTATATGTAATCTATTTCTTGCCGTAATTTATATATTTCTTCTCTTTTTTTCTTTTATTTTTCTAACATTAGGAAAGGAGTATGTATGACTAATTATTCTCTGTGCTATTTACTGTGTCCCACTTTGTTCATATCTGTGTTAAATAACACTGTATTTTTCCCCAGTTTCCTCTTTGTAGAAGGAACTGTAGTGAAACTTGGTGAGGGCCTAGCCTTGAATATAGGAAAACATAATAATACTTTCTGCATTGCTTTGTGTACTGTTCGTTATGCATCCAAACTCATTTTTTAACACTATTGCTATTACAGACAGTGAATATGCCTAGGTTATATATTTACCAGCACCCCTTTATGTGAAAATTATCTACCTCTTCTGCAACACTTTTAGTCTCCCTCTAATTTCTTCCCTAACCTGGATAGTCAGTGAACCCATTGATTTATACACATTTGGTAAACATGAAAATAGTTTCCCTTTACTTACTGGTCTCTTCACCTCTTTTTAAAATTCTCTCATGCTTTTCATTTCTATCTATGATACTCTCACTTGTGTTATTTCTTCCTTCCTCCTGCTTAGATAGTTAGTATAACTTTTAGAAGGCAATGTCTGCTACCAGAGAAGAGAAGAACCGGGGACAGTAACAGTGGCCATCTTACCACTAATTCTTAGAAGGCAATGAGTCTCTTGAAGATGCCAGAGAAAAAAATTGAAATTGCTGCTCTTCTGTTTTTTAAGAGGTTTATGAACAGCAGATATCAGCTGGTGGCACAAGCTGTTGAATATGGAACGGATGAAGAATATAGCCCTCCAGTTTGGTAATACATGGGCTTACCAAAGGATTACCATACGAAGGCTAACCTCAATTCTGAACTACTTCAGGCCTTGGTAATTAAGAGATCTACAAACTAGAAACTGCAAAAAAGCATCATAAAGATCAAAGGAAACTGGGAAGAGATGTTTAGGTTTTTTTAGTAGGAAGTGGCTACTAGTGACTTTATTAGGCACATTTTCAGTGGAGTAAAGCAGGCACAGAAATCAAAGAGCTTGAAGATATTTATAAAATGTATTTACATGCACGATGAATTTTTAAAGGAAAACTATGAAGTTATAATAGGAGAAAATGGCATGACCAAGAGATGGTTTCTTCAGCTTAAGGAAGAATAAAGATTAACTTAGATGAAGAAAAGAGGACCCCGAGGAAAGAGATTAGTGAAGAATGATGGTAAAGATGAAATAGACAGGGAAAGAAAGTAAAAAGCATATATGTTTTCAGGAAGAATTAAATATATATAATAAGCATGTAACAGTAGAAGGAGAGTATTTAGGGCAAAAATGTAATTTTTTTTAAAAAAGCAGAAATTTTAAGACAGTGGTTCGGAGACTTCTATCCAATTGTGCAGACTTTAGAAGTAACTGAATAGTGTCTTCTGTGAAAATTAACTTTTAACCACATTTTAGCCAAAATTACTTCGTATACTAGTTTTTTTTCAAAGTAAGAGAATAAAATAGAGCTGCAATATCAGTGTTGAGGAGGCTTTAACTTTTGCACAGTTCTTTTTTTGAAGGTACAACTGTGACATTTTACAATATGTGAATATTTACAGCTTAAGACTGCAGAGGTACTATGCCCCTTATTTCCCTGTCAGGCAAACATCATGAAATGTCGTCATCTCCTATTTCTGTTCAGAATAAATAGCTGAAATCTATAATATTTATTTAGCAGTGACTTGTACCTGCCCAGTTACTGAGTCTTTCTTACATGTCCTGTCCCTACAGACATGGCATAGTGGTCCTTAAGCCTCTATACATGCCCTGAATTCACAGGATACTCCCACACACCCAGTTATATACTTGAATCTGATTTAACAAAGCTGACACACAAATCTCACTAAAGCATGATTTGCCTGTTGATGCTGCACCTGAAAAACCTCACATGTGGCACTCATTCCAGCAAGTAAGTGGGATATATGTATGTGAAGAAAGCATATCAGCTATCCCAGGATCAGACAAAGGCATGTGGAAAACTGCATCCACTTAGAACTGCTATCAAACTGTGTCTTCTGATTCCTGCCTCTGAATAGATACCCAATAGCAGGGACTGCCATAGCCCTGACCTAAACAGGCATAAATCCATGGAAAACAGTGGACTTGTGCAGTGTACCTCGTTAACTTGAAGACCTAAATCTGGTCCAGGGTAACAAAACTCTCTCTAATATGGTTCCCCAAAGAATATGTACTTGCAGGAGACCTCTAACAAGAAAAGTTATTTTACATGGCAGCTGCTACTAACCTCTTAGATATTGACTGTCCCATTCATTTCAGTTTACTTGGGTTGACAGACAGAACTGAACCCTAAATTTTATGTTTAAAGTAGTATTTTGTTTTCCTAATTTCTACATAGGTAAACAGGAAGCTATCTTTTTGTAAAAGCAAAACCTCATAAACCTTTGTAATTTGAAATTTATTAGAAATGTTGCTATACTGTATATATATAGTCTTAAAATGTCACAGAACATGAAATTAACAAAAAAACCCCAACCCCACAGTGATGCTCTCTAGGAAGAGACAATATCAGAAGTAATGTTCTAGTTTTGATAATTACAGGTAAGTGTTAGTCAGGGTATAAAGTGAAGGAAATAATGGTCTTCAAATACCGTGATTGATTTTACAGAAATATCTTGTATTTCAGCAAAATACAATGGAAAACTAACTGTGGGAATGATGAAGCATAAAAATTACAATTCCTTTGAATGGAATTTCTCTTACAAAGAAAAAAACAGATTTGTGTCATGAAGGTGTTTTCTCCTACCTATAACAAGATTTCGTTTCTTCAGAAAAGGTGTATATTTTCCTGAAGTTCTCTTAATAGTTACTTCTCTTTTTTTCAAAAACTATTTCAGATACATTTAACTCATTCCATGTGTAAAAGATGAATTTAGCACACAAAACTGTTGAAATTACTGTGAGGTAGAACAAAAAAACCCACAAAAAAAAAAACCAACCGACCAACCAAAAGAAGCTAGTCACCAACTGATTCTCTATGCTAAAAGATTTCTGATTAAAAAATAAAAGTCTTTCCAGATGGCAATTCAAATGAAGCCACCAGCAACTTTTAATCACTTCTATGATAAACATCCTCTTGATTTTTGTCCTGGTCAATCAAGTCCTTTCCCTTAATTTGCCATGCTTTACCAGTTTTCTATTCCCAATATAAAAATCAAGCTTCTGAGAGTTGCTGAAAATTTTTCTTGGTTTTAATTGAAAGGCTAATTGAAGCTCTTTGGGTTTTTCATAAGATACTTTATTATCAGCGTGATTTTTTTTTTTTTTTTGCCTCCACAGCACAATAAGAAAACAAAACTGTGGACACTTATCAAGTTTTACTCATCTCTGTCAGTAAACTTGACATGTGAGTCGTTGCCAAGCAAGGGAGTAATAAGAGATAAGATCATAATCATTGTGCACTTTACTGATATGCTGTAATCAAATGTGGCAGATTTAGGATGTTCAGGAGGAACTGTGCTAAAATCTCTAAGCAAGCACTAATGGAAAGGTTAATATGATGGTAGTTAGCAGACACCAGCAAAAGCAGTTTGTCACTAGAGCTGAATTTAAACCAGGCACATTCAAAGTCTTTAGCTCAAGGGGGCAATAAAAATATAGAATGGGTAGACTTAATACACTACTTCCTTTCCTTTTATTGTCTAGCTACCAGAGGGTACCAATAATTTCTTATGCTTCATATTTTGGAGGCATCTGTGAAATTCATTCGTTAGCATAAACTCAAAGTGTATTTTTATGCTTAACAATACAGATTATACAAATGAAAATTGACAGTGATAAAAAGTCTTGATTTCTACAAAGCAGCCATGTGAATTTGGGAAACATAAAATGAAATGGGACAGCCCACAGTTTTAATAGGTAAAACAGTGATGGCATTGATGTACCTGCTGGTGTATGGTTCTAAAGAAATCTAAATTGTAGAACAAAAGCTGTCAGTCTTTCCCTCTTTTTTTATATGCAACCAACCACACGCAGAAGTGGCACACTCTTAAAGTGATGTGGTTTGAATTGCGCGGCTTCTATTATTTATGCAAAATGGGTGTTGAACAGTCAAACTCCTCTCTATTCTTTTACACTGCAAACAAATCACTTACAGTGGGTCTTGTTCCAGTGAAAAAAACAACATGTAAAAGGATTTATGTGTGTGCAGTTCTGCAATTTAGATTTCAGTAAGATCACTTACTATCTGCAAAATTAGCACAAGCCTTGTCACATTAATTATAGTATTTAAAACCTGCCTGTTTGAATTCAGTGTTAGAGACCAATAGCTGATGGCTCCCCAGATTAAGCTATCTGAATGTAGCCAATGGGAGGTACCAGTCAAATAAATACCTCGAGAAGATGAAATCAAAAGCTCTGAAAATCACTGTAAAATCAATAGTATTTACTCCGAGAAAGTAGAGGATCAGACATTTTTAGAGTTCAGATGGAAAACACCAACTTGAATATGTTTTGAAACACAATTTCCACAGTACCTTTTCTAAAAAGCAGCTGTTTGTAGAAGCATGGTTTACATTAACCAGTACCTAACAATTTTATATACAACCTTTCTAAAATCCATTTGCATAATGATAATCCGCATATGGCAGGGTTTAAGTTATTTAAGCGGTGTTATATTTCACTATTTAGTCTTGCTTCACCACTGCTTTAGCAGTGAATCCTTCTGGAGTGTAATGCAGCTAATGAGGTAGCTTTTTAACTGAACAAACTGACAGGTCCCATATCTGCAGAGGCAGCTTGAAACCGTGCCCAACCTCTCGGCTTCCCAAGAGGCTTTTCAAAATTCAATAAATAACATCTGTAGGCGATGTTGGGTGCAGACCTAGCAGAGTGCGTCATAACACTGAGCTGGCAGAACAAAGAAACCATGACGACTGCCAAGTTTCCATGGCAACCGCTGCGAGGCTTGGAGAGTATAATAGCACATCAATCATTGTCCAAAAGAACTTCATTATCAGCAAGAAAAAAACCTTTAGGATCTGTTTAGTGTGCAATTGTGGGTTAACTCACCTCAAAGCCTTGCTCTCTAGCAAAAGTGGCAGCTTCCTGAAATAATAAAAAAAGAACAGTTAATTATAAAGTGCTAGATAATGAAGAAATAACACATTTTGAAACTCATTCAGGCAGTTTTCCTTTTACACGATTATCTCAATATAGCCATATACAGTTGTTCAATTCTGATAGTAGCACCAAAAGCTTCCCCCTCTTCCCTCAAGCCCAACAACAGCACAATGTCAACACATTTCACAAGTTCAAATAAAGAAGGTACAGTATGTTTTTTCCAAGCGAGGAAAAGTTACTTCTGGAGATAGGACTTGAACTAGGAAACATCCTTCAGACATATTTTTAATTGAAATTGTATCATCTCTCCATTTACATATGGCACTTCACGGGATACATGTTACCAAGCCTTTTTAAAAAAATCATTTGTCATCCACAGTGCATTAAAAAAAGAGGATCGCTAAATGTGTTCAGACCCTTGTGGTCTATAGAATCAGATGAACATTTAAAAATATTCTGATGTCTTAATCACTGCTTTAAGCAATTTAACTGTGTTCTTTTCCTGAAAGAACAGAGGAAACATCATGGTATCAGAATGTCCTCATGTCTTATTTATATTAATTGATGCAATTAAAATTTGTTTTGAAATAAAAGCAAGGGGATGGAAGACAATAGCAATGTTTTTCCCTTACTTACGTTCTATCTTAACATTGGAAATATTGCAGAAAACCCTCAAAGTCTTTATGTTTTAACTTGCATTCTTCCAGATTATCTTTGCCAAGTGATATTAATAGAGGGATAATCTTGAGCCAAAATGGTGAGTCGATCTAACTAAACAGAAATAACTACTGTACCAAACCAGTCCAGTGCTGTGGAGAGGTTTTAGTGCTTCAGAAAATACACGGCTGTGGACCTACATGATCTGTCAATTTGGGGGCAATAGAAGAATTTGAAGTGGGTACAATTCATTATAACAACAGTAAGTTGAGGTTAATAAAATGTGATAAGCTGAAAAGCACAACTCCTCAGGCTGCTTTACTGCAGAAACATAAGGCTGACCGGGTTACCCTTAGCTGATGTTGACAGAAAAACTGAATCATGGTCCTGACAATTGGGTGCGGGCAAGGTTAGCCACTTTGACAATTTACTTACAATTGAATCCCTTCTTGTACATCACACAGTCAATGACATTTGCTAGCCTGGCTGTCAAGAAGGAGTGTAGGGTTCAAAGATATCATGCAGTGTTTTCCTAAACCAGCATGTGATTAACAAAGCCTATGCTCGTATGAAAAAAGGAGCCGGCAAGCTTCCACTCTGAAGTGATGCACTCACAATGAACTGCAACACAATCAAGAAAGCCTCAAATGGGACCGTGACACAGAAAAAAAAAAATAAAGTACGAGAAATAAGGGAGTAATAAGTAAGGGGGAAAGAGAATAAGAAAATGGACTAAAAATTACTTCTTGTAGCCAAATACCTTCTTTAACCTCAGGTTTTCGGTCGTGCAATTGAAATTGGAAGTTATACTGATCTGTCCTAAGGGATTTCTTTAAAATCCCAATACAGCAGGACATTAACATCTGTGTTGAACTATTGTGCGGCCAGGAAACTGGACACCAGTACATGAAATAAAAACTGTTCCAGTGAAGTGGTGCTTTCTTGTGTGGGAGATGGAGAGAATTCATCTTAATTTTCTGTACTGGGGTACCCATGCATAGCACATGTGTTTTGGAAGACTTGGCCCTTCCACAGGAAAGGATAAATGATTGCACATTTGTTAAAAAGTATCTTGTCTTCAGATTCTCCTGTAAGAGCGTCATCTTTTAGCCTGGTCTGCTGCCCAGCTACATGAATAATGGCAGCCAGCATACAATCACAGATTTTCCTGCAGTTGACCTCTAATCTAAGGGTGTCTGAACACGCCAAAGAACAACAGCAATCTTAATTTTCTTCTATCAACCTCAGAATGACTCTTGAGCAGCTTATTTCAGTAAGGATTGTGCTTACAGTCTCCTAAAATCCAGCTTCTCTCAGAATTAGATCCCTTTAAAAATTAAGGCCCTTCCAGTAAAAAAAAACTAATGAAGCTCAAAACACACATTTGGATTGTGCAGTTTGGTGTTCGCAAAATGCTGAGAAATCTGAGGCAGGCTCTGATTGCCAGGGACAGTTCAAAGTAAATTAACCAGATAAAAGCGATGAGAACCTTTTAGTATCTATTCACAATAACAGTGAGAACAGGAAACAAGCAGAACCCATCTGTGCAGCCCTAGGGCACCTCATACTGAGCTTCACGTCTCTAATAAAGTAGTCAGGTTAAAATCTAAGTGGCTGTAACATGTGGAGACTGCTTGGGTTACAGCGGCCAGCCGGGGCGTTCCCTGATGCAGGTGATAATCAGTATGATAATCACTATATTTACAGGCTTTCCATTTTATATCTGACATTGAAAATCACGAAGAAGGAGGGATTAAGGAAATAAACAACCTACACAGAAGCTTTACTGCTCCCCAGAGAATGCAGCATTTTCATTCATGCGTGACATGCGACAACAGCAGAGCAAAACAGCGACAGAACAGAATTTTCTTAGGAGGCTTCATTTCACATCAGGAGTTCTTTCAGTTTTGATAAACTTTACACATTATTCATTCATTACTCCAACTCAGCATTTTCAGAGCTGTTTTCTGTTACTGTCTACAGAACATTTCATAAAACCCTCTCCCCACCTTATCACTGTTTCATACTAAATATATTAAAAACTCACACTCCTTTTTCTATATAATCTAACTGTGACAGCAAATTTATTGTTGCGCCACCTAAAATAGAAACGAGATTTGTTTTTAGTTGCGAAATGTCGTTTGGCTCATGCCTTTTGGGGGAGAAAAGTCCAAAGTACAGTCATGCTGAAAAAACCTGTATGCAATGTTACTTAATGGGAGTAACACAGTGTCACCAAAGTTAACACACACCCTCTCTTTGCACAATAGTGAGCAGTTTACACAGGAAAGCGACATTAATTAAGGAGATAACAATAAAAAAGACAACTTCCGTCAGTGCTGGCCTTTGTGTTATGTTAGAATTTGCTTGCTAGCTGAAAACTATTTCCATTCTTGCATGTATTTTACTGCTGTTGGAGTCCCAGCTGAAAACTATTTCCATTCTTGAATGTGTTTTATTGCTGTCTGAGCCCCAGCATTCAGTAAAAAGAACTGTTTATAATCTACACATGGGCTAATTTTAACAGGACTTGTTAAAATCCTGAGCCCTTTTATCAGCAGCAGTACAAACTATTTGTTTATAAGTAAACAGAAACATACCCTCTAAACACAGAATCCGTCAGCATCTGCAATCCTAGGAGTAACACATAATCCTATGTTAGCCCCCTGTGTTAGAATACTTTTATGATTATAGTGTTAGGATGGCTCAACTTCAATAATTGCATGTTCAGTTTGCCATGAGACACAGAAGGCATGCCATATATTGAATATTCTTGACACATCCGAATGTTTTTTGTTGGTACAAGGTTTTATGATTACTTGATCAAATTACAGCCAAAATGGTAACAACATGCATAGTGGGTTAAAATTAATTCGTGTAGGCCAACATAAAACTCATGCAGTTGCACTGAACAGCATCTGAAACCATGTATTGCCAAAATTAGCTGACAAAGGCTGCTTCAAAAACACCAGCAACATTATTATCTACAATACACATTTTAACCTTTGTATCGAAAAAAAAGGAGCACTGAAAACTAAATTTGCATTTCATTGCGGAAATCAACATTATCTCATAAAGAAATGATAAAACAGCAGGACAGCAATGATACCCTTGCACACTGAATGCATTTCCCATAATTACACAAAAAAGCAAATGCAGGGGACACTGAAGACAATCCCTCCCCTGCCATCCCTCTTGGTAGGGAAAACATCTCATAGAATAACCTCAACTCACATATTGCAGTACCACCCCCTGGATTTGATTTACTGTTTTTAATTGGGAGATTACTGACAGGTTTTGAGGGAGTTCCTACTTCATTAACTGTAAACTTCCTGACTTCCCAGAACACACCCTTTTCACATTTTCAGGAATACCATCCTCTTTTCTCTGCACAGCAAGTCTGTGATGCAGAGAGTTCAGCCTGGCCCACGAATCAATGCAATCTCAAGCCCACACACAGATCATGTGGAACTGCAGAGGAAGATCCTTACAGCCCAGTGCAGAGCAGAGTGCATAACAAAAAAAAAGAAATAAAAAACCAAACTTGTGTGGACTCACTCAATGAGAAACAGTAAATGAGCATGAGGACCATATACTTTGTGTTTGCATTTGATGGGACAATTCCTACTGGTAACAACCATGTTTGATTATAACTTGAATAGTGCTTCCAACGCTGTACCTTACAAGCCTTTCTAGACTGCTAAAATCTTCTAAAAATGACTCTTAAACATTTCCTTCCTATCCTACATTTCAGAAGTATGGATTGTTAGTTTTCTTCTATGTACACTGTTTCCCTGAACACACTGAATGGTATCATTATCTTGCCCTTTTTCTTCAGTATAATAGTTTATTACTATTCATCCCACTCCTGAGTTCATCTCCAATTCTGCTGTAACTTTGTGTTCTTTGTATCTTCCCTTGCTTTTCTACAGGTTGTACTGCTTGTGGCAACAAAGTTTCTTTCACAAATCTCTAACATTAAACCCCTGTTGTCTAAATGAAATGGGTGACAACCGAAATAAACAAATGAGTATATCGGCAAGACTTTTGTACGAGTGATGCCCACTGATATCTACAACTTCATTCTGTAGAAGACTGACTCAAATAATCAAAGTTGGTTTAGATTGATAATCTCCTTTCTTAGACGTAATGCTGAAGATTTGTATTTCTGAAAAAGGCATTTTTATTCATGACTTCCTAAAGGGCAGTAGAATTGTAAAACAAAAATCAACACCAAACAAAACCCCCAAAAAATCATGTATTATTTGTCACTCTGCACTACAGAGACATGAGTCTTTATTGTAATATAATTACTTAGGCTTGTAGGTCACCCTAAGCAGGTGTATTTGTCCTTCTATCTGTCTGTCCCTTCTACCATCTTTCCCTGTCCCTAACAAGGAGCTTTCTTACACAATTCTGTGTTTTCAGAGCTGTATTCTGGTTTTATATATGTCATAGGTACTGAGAAGCTCTGATTTCAGTAGTATCTGTTGTGCCTGGTAACTCTTCAGTAGCCAAAAAAAAAAAACCATATTCCTCTTTTGTTAAAATCTCCCCCCTTTTTTTCTTTGAAGATAAGTCATGAAGAATGAATTATCAAGATCACCATGTGCCCTCCTTTTGGTATTTCCTTCATTAAAAACTTGTCACAGTGCAGGAGATATGCTGGTTTTTAAGAAAGAGACCTAGTAAGCTGTGCCAAGCCAAGTGTTCCACTCTTTCAGCTTCAGGCCAGTTTATGCTAAATATGACCCTGGAAATGGGGCTTAAGGCACAGAGAAGACAATGGATCTCCAACTGCTGCCTTTGAATTATAACAAAGATGTCATAAATACATTCACTAACTTCATGGCAGAGTTGGCGTGGTGTTCCATGAAATCCAGGTATTTAATGCAGCCTGTTAACGTGCAGCAATAGGATCTGCCTTTATACCACGTTTTCCTGTATATGCTTCACAAAGCCAAACCAAGGTAAATCCGGCTTTACTCCCTGTCCCAATTTTAACAAAATAATAGATTAATGTATATACACACACACACAGATATCATAGCGAATCCACAGTTCTTAACACGGTGAATTAACAGCATACAAGAACTACAACTAGGGGTGATGTCAAAGCTGTGGTAATGATAATCATGACCTACCTAAGGAATTAGAGGTAGATTCTGCTAAAGACTCTGCTGATCAGTTGAAAACATGATTTCAACAAATGGCTGGTATTATTCTGCTATTTAAAATGAATGGATGGAAAGTCTACAGCACACAGTTCCAGCAGGATCACTAACTTTAGTGCCAACAGTACGTTTATTGTAGTTAGTGGTAAGATACACATGTTCATCTTCATTCAGCACTAAATAGCTATCAGTGGTTACTCAAAACACTGTAGATAGTTCTATCCAGCCTTTTATGTCAGTTTAGTCTGATTTAGACAGGCATTACTTTAAGGTCAACTATTACTACATTTCACTGTGTAAAGGCAATACAAGCTCATATGCCTTTATTAAAAAATGGCCACTTCTAAAGACATTAAGGGCTCAAAGGCAAATGTAATTTCATGCTTTTCCTTTTTTTTTTTTTCTTTTTTTTCTTTTCCTCAGAGACAGTTGCTTTAATATGGGTCATACAAGAGTTTGAGAACAGAAGACAAAAGAACCACCCAGTGTATTTTCTGAAACAAATGGTGAAATTTCCGCTACAGCTGAGTAAGTTTGTGCTACACCTGGGGATGTGTTACATGGATGTAATGCTTCAATATTATTTATGTTTGACAACACATCTAATGATGTGACTAATCCTTGATTCAGTCAGTAGTGTAAGCCTGTTCATGTCTCAGAGAAGATCTATAGGAGTGGTCAGAGAATGGACAGACCCCGCACACAGCTTGAGAATCAGCACTGAGAACCACAAGTATCCGCCCCTCACTGGTTACTACTGAAGAAAGCACAGCTGGCATCAATTGGATGAGGAGATTATCAGAAAGGAACACTGAGGTGTTTTTACCCCACTTTCCTTTTCTTAGGAGCAGTGCTAGATCCCCCAATTTTTTTTTTCCCTAAAGGATAGATAGCGAGAACTCGTATCATATCCTAAAATATTACTTCAGCTTGCTCCAGAAATACTAAAGATACTGGTAAATATATGTACACTGCCTTCACCCATAGCTGAAAATATAAAACAATAAGAATAATTTCAAGTTAATAATCAGAATAAGTGTAAATACCATATAGAGTTAAAGTTGTAGTGTTCAGAGGGGGTTCTGGCAGAGTACCAGAGGGTTTTGTCTGAAAAATCCTAGTGTGAAAAGAATTGAGAAAGAAACATATTTCCTGTCCTGCTTGGGTTCACCCTGGAGTGTCTGTATCACGTATAATTCATTAATATTCAAGGTATTTATTCTCCTATTTATGTTATTACCAGAACTATAGTTCCTGCCAGAATCTTCTGTGGAAAGAATCACCCTGAGTCAGAGCTTAATGCCATTACAGGGTCTGCAACGGCTGCAGCAGGGATATGCCTCTGAGCCATTTTGAAATTTTATGATGGATAAAGTGCTGTTACTTACATCTCTCTCTTACATCCTTACCTAAGGAACTGAACTACCTATGACTCTGTATGTGCGTCTCTCCTCACATATTATAAGCATCAAATTAGCGAACAATACTTCTTTACACCACTTCCCCATACAAATATGTCTGTCTCCACCTTAATAATAAATACATCATCATCAGAAGTGGGGGAGAAGAAAAAAAAACACCCCATTCCTAAACAGCATTGAATCAGGAGAACATAATAAAAATGAAAACAAATGTCTTAAAATGAATAGGTAGAAGATAAGAAATTTATTTGCATATAAAAATAAAAGATGTGGGGGGTCTTTTGAAGTCTTTAATACTGTTCACTGAATGCTCTCAGTGCTAACTTTCTGGCTGGAGGGTGATAAACAGAAATAAAACATTGCATCACTTTCAATGAGGCCTTCTATGATTGTAACCACTCAAACTCGCCCGAAATTAGACAAGACATTCTCATCTAGCAATTTCAGATGAAGAGAATAATCAGATACTGTGCTGAAAGTGCTAGGATCCAGCAGGATTGTCCCTAGTCCTGGTAAAAGGTTAATGTATTTTTAGCAGTGAAATTGAGTTGTTTTATATACTTTGTTTAGTGTGATGTCATGCACAGCCATTTAGAATTATAACTGAGGCTGTGGCATTGGGAACTCTGTAAAAAGCAGTCATTGTGTCACACTCTTCATGTGCTGGGCTTGCTTTGCTTGCTAACTCTAGCAAGAAAATACAGTTGCTCACTGCCATCTTCAGCAATAACACTAACTTTTTAATCTTCAAATTACATATTTTACCCTTTCAATGAATTTCAAACCCAGCTGACTTTATGATTCTTACTGGAGTTTCTTGTGCTGTTTAATGCAAATTCAATGATGCATTTATCTATGTTCAAGGTATGAATACTCAGATTAATTTTGTAAAAAAATTAAAGAGAGTAATTTTGTTTTCTGAAATTTTCAGTTTTAGCTAACTGTAGCTACTTTATGGAAGGAAAAACCTAGTTCTCAGTCTGGACCAGCAGACCACCAGTGGTCTCTCACAACATGGCCACTGCATGGAAAAACAACATTTCAATTTGACCACAGTTAGATCACTGTGGTCCTGAGTGAAGAACATAAGCTTTAATTCCAGATGTGACTAAGGCACTATTTATCATCTCGGACAAGTTGCTAATTTCTTGGATCAATTTCTTAAAAATCCATTAAAGTTAGAATTTAACTGCTTTTGACCATTAAGTGTTTATGGATGAGGGAGTTTGGGTATGTTTGTTCTTTTTCTATTAGAAGCCATCCTGAACTTGAGATGGGCTCAAACAGAGACTGAAAGAACAGTTAAATAATGAAATTAAAGGGATATGATTCCAACAGATTTTAAAATGGTATTATAAAAGACATGCACTGGTTGAGTTTGGGAGGGGCCTCTGAACATCATCTAGTCCAACCCCACTCCTCAAGCAGGGTCAGCTAAAGCAGGCTGCCCAGGACCACTGGGTTTTGAATATTTCCAAGGATGGAGTCTCCACAGCCTTTCTGGAAAATCTGTTCCACCACTTGACCACCATCACATTTTTTTCTTATCATCTTCACCATACAGTTTTTTCTTATGCTTCAGTGGAATTTCCCACAGTTGAATTTTTGCCTGTTGCCTCTTGTTGTGTCACCACCCACCACTGTAAAGAGCCCGTCTCTGTTTTATTTACTACCTCTTTTTAGTGTGGATTGGTAAGATCTCCCTGAGCCTCTGCTTCTTGAGGCTCTCAGCCTCACACAGCAGATGCTCCAACCCTCAATCATCTTTGTGGCCCTTTGGTGGCATCACTCCACTAAGTCTATGTCCCTCTCATGATGGAAGCCCAGAACTGGACCCAACACTGCAGATGCATCTCATCAGGGCTGCGCAGAGGGGAGGGACCACTGCCTCCCCCTCTGCTGGCAGTGCTCTTCCTAATGCAGCCTATGATGCTGTGCTCTTCCTTCCTTATTGCACAGGCACATCACTGCCTCATATCCCTTTTTTTTTTTCTACTGAGATTCTGAGGTCCTCTCTTGCAAAGCTGCTTTCTACCCAACTGGTTCCCAGCCTGTCCTGGGACTAGCATTCCTCCTCAGGTAAGGGGATCTTCCATTTCCATTTGCTGAACTTCATGAGATTTCCACCAAGCCATTTCCTTCCTCTGTCAAGGTCTTTGAAATGTGATATTATACTTTGCATTAAGATAGTAGCTACTGACTGCAAGCACGGGATAAAATCCATGCTGGGGCTAGGATAGACAGGGAGACTTTATCAACAATTTATTGATATACACAGAAAAGTCACATAAATGTTAGAATGGAAAAGGAACAGCTAAAGAAACCAAACAATGAACCACAGCCACCTAGCAGGGTAAGGATAGTCACAAAGTACAAATAAATCACAAGCTGCTCTGACAAATAAGCAGGATCTCTCAGAGACTTGGAAAAACCCTCCCTCCAGCTTCCACTGGCCAAAGGACTGCTAGCCACTGCTGTACAGCACACCAAAAGTGAAGGAAACATGTAAGTCCATTAAAGGGTTCATGGTTATAATATGCTTGGCAGCAGACATTCAAATTATCCATAACCAATTGCTTCATGCATTCAAATCACTCTCATTTCATTATAATTGCTTTTTCCTTTAAAATTTAGCTTAGATAAAAAGATCATGACTATACTATTGGTTGGTTTTGTTATTATGCTTTCAAATATGAAAGCAATTCTTCATGAAGAAGTGGGGTTCAGAATTCCTATGACAGAAATGAAACTACAAGCATACTCAGCATTCCATTTTACCATTTTACTTATAAGACACTACACTCATGAAAAAAAAACCAATAAAAAGTAAGAGGTTAAAAAAAATAGGTGTATGAATATGCACTAATTCCTATAAGAAAATAGATTGAAATTAGATATTGTAATTATGGCAAATTACATTCCTGCATCAAAGATCAGTAATCTTTCACCTAATACATAACAGCATAATTATGACAACAACATATCTGTCAAAAGTGCATAGTTTAGCAATGCATTATTCCATGGATAACTGTACACAGATCCCTTTCTTTCAATGGGATCATTTGCCCTAATGTGCACTGGATATGCAGCAGTAATACTGATATACTGAATTCACAGTGGTTTTGCCTGTCAGGTATTTGCCTTCCCTGTTAAATCAACTTTATGTACACACACATATATATGCAGACACACATGACTTTCACAAATGCATATATAGGTCATGACAAAACAAATGTGATCTCCCTCTCTGAAACCTTCAGTGTTTCAGTTTTCTGTATGCACCCATTTTCCAAGCCCTTCCTTGTTGTATCAGTGGTTTTCACAAGAACTTTTATTCACTAGACCTCCAGCTAGGGAAAACCAAGATGACTGCAATGGAATCCCAGCCACTAAAATATAACAATTTATTGGCACCTTCAAGTTTTCTGAGCACTTGGAGGTTATGAAGACCTACAGCTATAATTTAAGATATACTGGTTATAGCACCATTCATGTTAAATAGTACTGACAGATCTTTTTGTTACTATGAAGTTATTTTACCTTGTTAATATAGTTGCAATGACTTATTATCTGTTCCCCCTTCAAAATATCATTTGACATATTCACTAGTTATAAAATATTAAATTATAAATACATTTTTGCTTTCAGCATAATGACTGAAGTTGTACAATTTGCTATGTACTACTGTTCTTCAGTTCATAAACTCACATAGATAACTTCTAAAGCCAAGCTGAAAAATAAGATTCGGACTCAGCCCACACAGAAGAGAATTGAAAGATTTGGTCAACATTTGAATAAAAGAAAATTCTGAGCCTCAACTGTGCTCTTTTTACAAGAGCAATTCTTTAAATCTCTGCTAAGCAAGGACACCCTCCTTGTGGCACCAGCTGTATATTCTAAAGGATCACAAAAATCTATCATAGTTTTCAATCAAAAAGTTTTATAAACTTGGTACAGAAGATACAAAAAAGTTACCATTTCTGATTCCACCATATGTGCATACTCCACAAACTTCCAGACTCAAAGAAAAATTTTTTAATCCTCAGCTATACTTCAGAACAGTTACCATTTAACCTCTAATTCTATGACTTTTAAATGCTACATTTATTTTAGGCTTTGTCGCACAACTATTTTTTAATTACTGAGATAACAGATTGACATTATATTTTAGTATACCTTTCTATATTTGTTAGCCATTACTATATGCATAGTATATGTAAGCATATTGCAAATGAACCTGAAATTGCACCTGATACATTTCTTATTTTATACATGACAAGTAGAATACTACAAATAATTCTGGAGCTGAAATCAGTAGTCATAGTAATAGTAATAGTAATTCAGTTTTGGACAGGTTATTTTTAGCCAAGTACTTGCTCAAGCCCTTCACTACAGATTTCTCACACCTCCTGAGTGTTTCGAAGTATAAATAATCTATTTTTTCCCTCTGCCTCTAGCATTACTTTTGTGTTTAAATATAACAGAAGTTATTTCAATCTATTTAGTTTGCCTCACACTTTCCAACACAAAGAATTCCTGTGATTTCTTCCATGATGCTGTGTCTCTTCCATTTTATGCGAAATTTGAAAAGAGCTCTAGGGTCAGCTCAGTGTTGTTCTTTTGTTCAGACTGCATTCTGATTTGGACTCTAGAAATTCACTTTTTTCTCTTACACTAGTAATAATTTTTTTGGCCAAATACTGGTAACAAGTGAATGGGAACATTCTAAAACAGTAGGGCTATACTCTCAGAGCAGAAGCAGTGGCAATAACAGCACACCAGATGCTGCATTGGAAGTTTTTTTTTTTTAAAAGACAGTTATTTATGGATTTAGGGAAATGGAAAAAAAAATAGGATGGGGCCTCTGAAAAGTGGCACAAATTTCTAGAATCTCCTTGGTTTGAGGTTTATTTTTTTTCTAAAGAGCTACAAGGAATGTAGTGCTCACATAATATACTAAAACCTAACTATGTTATAAATAAGTCAGAACAGATATTCAGCACTAGCAAACGTATACTACAACTTTCTAATTCCTCCCTCTTGTCAGATTTTTATATCATGTGTGCTCCTCTTTCAGTCAGGCTAATCAGCTCTTCTGAACTGTGTTTCAAGAAGCCACATATGATATCTACCATGCCATGTTTTGAAAATCACCATGCTCTAAAAGGCATTTTGATCTCAGTTTTAGACCATGAAAACGAACAGTTTATTTGGAGCCTGGCTGGCTTATATGGCAAGCAGTGAACAGTTTGCAGAGGATGCTGTGCTAAAAGTGTCACTTTTAAAAAATAATATTGAAGTAGTTCTTTACAAACATGGCACTTGTCCAAAGCACATATGGAACATAAATATAACCATAAAATTTTATGCACCAGATTTGACCAAGGTCTTGAGTGCTAATTTATATTTTCTCCATTTTGCTGGAAGACTAGCTGCATTTGATAAAGCTACTTCGTAAGGACTCTGTTCTCCTAACATTTACACATCACACATCTGGACTTGGAAAAGGATTCTGAATAAAAGAGCCAACTAATGCAGATCTTGTTTATGTTATGTGCAATTACTCTTGTGTCATGAATCTCCCTGGGATATCAGAATGTGCTGAAGACACCCAAACAATATGTACTTCAAATAAAAGTGCAAAAGCCTGAGTGTTTCTGTCCCTATCAATGATCTTGGTACACATTATCATGTAAGAAAACTAATGGTATTTTTATTTTCTAACAATATTGCATTTCATTTTTATTAATTATTTGTATGTAATTAGAGCTGCCCTCAGCATCTGAAGATTTCTGTTTGGATTGTTTTTCTCTCAGAACTCGCTCACTGCAGCCAAGGGAACTAAGTGATGGCAGTTGCAACACTCAATTCAGTTACATAAACACATCTTCCTTGCCAGATTCCCCTGCGGTGTTCCCATTTCATGAAGTCAAGTCTGTAGCATTTAGTAATGTACTGTACCAGCAAGTTTCTTTTCTTGTCACAAAAGATTAGGTCCTCTGCTCCTGGCAGCAGAGCAGCATGTGTGTGAGCATCACACACATGGAATCCACCCCACACCAGGTGGCTGCACCAGCAAGAGAACAGAGAAGAAATATAATACTTGGCTAGCTACAGAACAAGAATTAGATGTCAGATTTTAGCAGGAGAAACACAGCTTTCACCCAGAAAATAAGGCATATTTATTCCTAAGCCTGTTGCAGCGTCAACAACAATGAGTGTAAGTTATACCTTCAACCATACAGCAGATGCATGTGCTTCAGTCTGTACTAGTGTATTTGCCAGTAATGATAAATAATGCTCTGGCCAGACTATCATCGTTAGATGTAAACAGAGTTACACTTTTTAACATCACAGCTGGAACAAACACACTTCTGACCATGAAAGCAGTATGTGGTAAAAGAGGTGACATAGACAGAGCGACCTAATCTATCACACAGCCTATCAGCTGTGAGGACAAGGGTATTTCTGGACAAAGTTTCCCCCCACCCCCGCCCATTAGCAGCTATGGGTGGTCATAGTCCATTGACTTGCCAGAGCTTACCTTCCCCATGGATAGGTCACTGCTGAAAGCTATCTGGTAAATTAGATAGGGACTAGTGACTGTATGTCTCTGCAAGAATCAGGCACAATACAAGTCTCTGGGCATGTTTATAGCTGGCAGTGGAGCATCACGGAGGTCTCAGAACTACCTGAGCTGGTAATTCATGCAGAGTCACACAGCTGAAGGTACTCTTGAAGCACCAGCAAATTGAATCATCTAGTTCTGCATGTTGCCTGTCCTGGGTCAGTTCATTGGTTGAAGAATACACCTATGCACTTCAAGGATTATTTGTAAATTCCACTTGCTGCCTACATAAACATGAAAATGCTGAGGGTTTTTTTCTGAGAAAGAAATACAGGAGAACGGAAAGAATCCAAATACAAATTGAAGCAGCTGGAATTACTTATTAATGGTTAAGAATTACAATAAAATGAAAGACGCTTTTTTGGGATCTTTTTACACAATTTTCAGTCAATATTGAAGCTATGTAAAAAAGTTTCCTTCTTTCTAATTTAAGACTCATTTTTGTTTGGGGGCCTCTGATCAGATCAAAGAGTCTAAACAACAGCACTGTTCCAGAAAGCTGGAATCTGAACAACCTGGTCTACATGTCCAGTTCAAGGACTTAGGGAGGTTGGATCAAACTTCTTAGCTGAAGTAATTTCCTCACTCTTCCCTACAACTCCTACAGATAAATGTAATACCTAACAGCACCATGTCCACTTCTCTAACCAGCAAAGTGAGATTCCTTCTTTGTAAGAAGAATTCTGACACTACACAATGCAAGGAAGGCAAGATCAACCATTACATGAATGTAGATCAATTTTACTTTCACAGTTTTACATGGAATTGCTAAAGGCTGGCTCCAAGTGTTCACGTTTGCTCAGTAGTTCATGTGCCATGCTTCTCTTTAGCTAAACAAGAAAAAACTACTCCTGTTCTAGGATCAGATTGTCCACAAGTGAACACAATACAAATCTCAGTTAAAGCTGTTGTGCTTAAAATGATGCACTATCTCAGTTCAGATTAATGCTTCTGTGCAGACAAGTCTTTATTAAAGGAGAATGACTGAAACGGTGGATTAAGTCTGCAATTCTGCAAACTGCTTTTCTTCAAGTATCCATATTCATAATTGTTATAAGAATTCAGGTTAGCTCACATTGCCTACACATGAGAAACCATAGCTATAAAAAGGTGTGGTCTACTTTCGTGGTAAGAGTTTTCACCTTTTAGTTGCTCACGAGTCATATAGAGGTAATCCACCACTGCCCCAGTGGTTAATGCTGACTTGGGAAATCTAGTACCAGGCTTCTCAATTCTACTGGTTAGTGAGCTGCATGCCAAGGTATAGAAGCTACTGCCTAAATTCTTAATAAATTTGCCATTTCTAAAGGAAAAGAAGCAGCAGGTAAAAATCACACCACTTTCTGCGACGCTATTTTATGTAATACTAACAACCTGTAAATAGCCAAAGGACAGTCTTACTTATGAGTTAACACTTAAAACCAGAGAAAGTGTCTTCCTGAATACCACATTATTTTCTTGAAATATTGCAGGCAAGTACCAATATTCCACAGAAGACTACAGGTTAAGTATATACTAGTGGAGTCTCTTCTGATAGGAGCCTGTGAAGCTTTTCTTGCAGCTTAGTGACAAAGGATTTACAGTACCAGGGATGCTAACAACCCAAGAACCATTTGCAACATAAAACGTTCTGTAAATCAGTGTGCTGCTGTTTGTTTAGAAAAGCGTGTGGTGCTCTCAACTTCTACTTTCAGTACTTGTGCAGAAAACAATCACAGTTCAGGTGGCATTTGGGTATTTTGTATTTCAAAACTAGCAAAGAAGTCTGGTGGCATGGTCATTGCTATGGTAACTATACTTTTGTAGTGAACATTGAAGTAAATAGGTACATAAAACATGTATAAGTTGTCACTATATAAGTTACTGTTGCCCTGGGGCTGCAATAATTTCCTTCCTTTAAAATCGTTAAATCTAGCCATAAATACTTGGTATCTCTCAATGTCCTATTATTTCAATAAGATGACAAGGCTCCTCGTACATAATATAGTGCAAACACACAAGCACATCAATTTATCAAAATAGGAACTTTTTGAAGAAGTAATTTATTGGCCTGTAAGTAGCAAAGTATGAACAGGCTTCTGGCCTGAATAAAGAAAACCACTTCCAGGTTTGCACTCAGGCAAGACTGAACTGTTGCAGGTTTAAAGTGCTAAGGCAATTTCTACATCACTGGGAAATACAGAACCATTTTCAGGAAGAGAGCTCCACTGGATCTTCTCAAGTCTTCCCCTTATCGTTTATTTCCTCCTCTCCTCAAATAATCCACCAATGGCTGAGATGTGGAATTAAAAAAGGACAGGCTGGACTCTGCCTCCTTCAGCAAATAGAAGCATTGTACAAGAAAAGGTTTTGGTCCCCTTTTGTGCTCTGCTCTTCAACATAAAGAATGTTTGACCTAAAGAGGTCCTCCTTTTGTCCCAGCAGAGCAATATAACACCATTGTTATGTCTTTCATACACAAACTTGCTTTGGAACAGTGAAGTGCAAGCTTAACACGTAGCTTAACACAAGCTTCTCATACATAGTGACAATGAACTGATACTCAGAGAAAGGAAGCACAGTTGTCTTCCAATTTAGAGCAGGACTCTAATTCTGCTGAGCAAGGGACCGGTCTACCCATGGCACAGAATGATGGCAGGCACTGATAGGTCAAGTGGATCCCTTGGGATCATTTCCTTGGCTTAGATTACATGTATGGCTTGGAAGTCTTATGCTTCTGAAACAAAGGGAATAGTGTTCTATGACAGCTGCATTACATCATCATATCAAATGGATTAGGATGGCCATGGAGACTGGAAGACCTACACAGTTATCAATGATGACGGAAGTACAGCTGAATACATCTTTTACAGAACATATACCAAAATATGCCCAGTGACTGGACAAACATCAACAGACACCCTTTTAAACTAGAGAATCTCACTGCTGCAAGAAAAAAAGAGAAAAGCTACTAATTTTATGTATGATGAGAAACCATCCACTTTAATGTATCATTGATGTTCTGGTCATCTCTCTAATGCCAATATTAAGTTCTGTTTTTCACTTAAAGCACTCTTTCACTTTTCACTCTGTTTGCTATGACATATACTGTATCCAAACCTTACATGCTTCGAATACACTTTCTGAGTGTACAAGAACTTTATTTATGAATCCTTTGACAACTAGGTCCTTTACCAAAGATACTCATTGGCTGTATCCCAGAGGGGTTCCCAAATGTCAGAAGTAATTATCATTTGAAATTTGACATTCGGGCTATATTTGAAGATGGAAATTTACAAAAACTATTCACGGTTATTTTACCTAATTACATGTAGAGGGACAACAGCAGTGCAGGTAGCTCTAACATGGGATCACTAAAATGGTAGTTACCTATCAGTCCTTACCTCATGATTTTATAGACTGCAACAATTTAGCTGAGAAAGAAGCTCAAGGACAGTTGTTTGGTTTCATACTTTTAGATGGAACATCTCTAATTAATTACAACCTTAATCAAAAGAAATCATGTGGCCACATCCTCCTTTCTTTAAAATATCCCCCATGTCTCTGCTGCCTTAGCTACACTGTACAGAGAGAACCTGAGACAGAAGCTACAAGTCTAAAAAGGGACAACAGGGAGCAAAATCTCCATCTTCCTCCAGCAGTAAATTCCTAGATCAGCTCAGGCTGTAATGTGCAACTTCACATTAATATAGCTGCAAAGCACCTCCTCAAAGGCTTCGTTCACCAGTAGTGCTCTCACATCATTGTGCTGTTCTGCTGATAGAGAAGGTACACAAGTATAGGTTAACAGACTGGTGCACTGTGGCGGTTTGTCTTATGCTCTGTTACATTTGGAAACCTGCTCTTATGAGTCAACACCAATAAAAAACAATTTAAGGTTGGTACTAATTGAGAAGAATAAAATTTTTGCACTGATATGTAATCCTTAGTCTTTTATTTGGAGTCCATGTACGATGCTTTTAAAAAGCCATAATGATGATGATGATGATGATAACAACAACAATACTATTAATAATAATAATTACAATAACAATAATCCAGGATGAACTGATAACTTCAGTATTAAGAACTGCAAGTATGCTGTAAGAATTTTGAAATCCACAGCTTGAATATAAACTCAGAAAACCCAGGGTTAGGCTGATAATGAAAAAAATTCAACTACATTAAGATAAAAGATAGACAAGCAAGTTACTCATACATTAACTCCTGCTTGCCTTGATATATGAAATGAATGAAAATATATGAAAAAAGTCCAATGTTCTGAAAACATAATTCCCAGCTAATTTACTTCTCCAAACACCAAAATATTTAGTAATAACAATAGTTATTCTGTAGTTTTACTACAGGATACCCTATCATTAGTATTCAACAGTAGGACTGAGACACCTCCCTGACACACAGCTCCTTCATGGTGCTCTTGTGCTGACAGGACCAAGTTAACAAAGAGCCACCTATTTCTCACAAATCTTGCATCACACAATCCCTGCCATCACATTAAAAACTAATGTGGAAATGCAGGGAAGCCCAGTCTCCTTTCTCTTTGCTCCCTTGCGTAAGAGTTAGGCATAATTCAGTTAATGTATTCTTAGCCCACAAGCTTTCACTCTGTTCTGCTAGAATTCAACAGTTGTTTTAAAACATGGGGACTACTACTAAAAGTTGCTGGAAGTATTCATGCAAAAAGCTGAAAAGATTGACAGTGAATTTTTTTACTTATATAGCAAAGACTAATTTGTATTTTACGCTGTTTCAGCAGTCTTTAACTGTTTTCTTCAAAATCACTGGCTCAGTGGCACCATATGGAGCATGTTGAACTTAAGGTACCAAGAATGTGTCCAAGATATATCTCACTCCAGTGTGTTAAAACATTCCACCCTGCAGCTGTCATTATAGGAATATAATTCATACCCTAAAGTTTAAAGAAAAACAGTGTAGCTTACTATGCTTACAAAAATACAAGATTCTTTTGGTTCCAAGTAACAGTCAGTAAATGGAAAACAGTTAATCTTAAATACTGCTGTCTTAAATATTTGAAATTTTAACTGATCATGAACTGCTTTAATCCTGCATGACATTTAAGACTGAAAGCAAACAAAAAAAAAACACATGGAAAAGAATTCCTAAAAAAACCATAGTGAAGGGACCTGTATATCTAGCCTTAGCACAGACCATAATTACTTCTTTTCTTTTCCATTCACTGCATTTCTTTTAAAAATTGATATATGAGATGATGGAGAAAAAACCTCAGCTACATTTTGTAATGGCACTGAACAAGTGCATCATCACTGCTATGACATTTCACATCTCTCTGGTCATTACTTCTCCAGTCTTTTGTTTGTTATCTCTGTTTAAAATGTAAGTTTCCCAGGACAAGACATGCCTCTCTGTTTTGCACAGTGTATAGAACTCCAAACATTACCTATAAAGTTAATTGCTGTAATAATAAGGATAGGAGATAGGCAAGAAAAAAAGAACACATGATGATAGTCAGTTTGCAAGATAGTAATGCAAGATGCCTTAGCAAAGGATCCACGAACCCCATTTTTACATGCCAACCCATCATCTGGTCTGTATATTATATGTTTCAGATTTTAGAGAATGTAAAGATTTTATTGATACAGTTTTTCATGGGCCTTTCTCTGCAAAGTCAGGAAGTTGTATGAGGCTCAGGGGAAAATGTTTTAGAAATCTTCTAAGGTTATCTCCTGATGGCTTACTGATAAATGGCAAACTCCTCTGTAAGGCTTAATATCCTGGAGGCCTTCACAGGCAGGCAATAAGTTGTGTCTGCCATGCTGGCAAGCTGGGCATCTCCCCTGGATGACACTGTCAATCTTCCATTTGCAGTCAGCCACGGATCAAGGGCACTAATGCAGGCCTGAGCACTGCATGCCTTATGGCTCTAGCCAGTATAATAGGAAGGAGACAGTTCATATTTGCAGAGCTTATTGGGAGCAGGAACACGGAAAAGGTTTTCACAGGTTGGTTTATTACAGCAAGATGGGTACTTGGGGTAGTTCAGAGAACAGAAGTTGGCTCTTGGGAGACAGCAGTAACTCAGTACTCACCAATAAGACTACCAAAGACCTTGTTATACTTTCCTCATAGCTGAGACAGGCAACATAAGATCCACACAAGTGTTTGAAAATGTGGAACTGAAATAGGAAAACACTGAAGAGTTGTACAAAATTTGCACCCCAGGCTGTGGCTGGGTATGATGTGCTTGATTCCAGAAAAATGAATTGCAAGAAATATACAAGAAAAAAGAAGAAGTTAAGGAAATGTTATGAAAAGGTAAGCATTGCAACTCACTCTGATGTTGATTTAAATTAGTAACAGGGTTTGGTTAGCTTAGCAGAGACAAAATTAGTCACATTTCAAATAGTTTTCAGGATGAATTGGGTATATTTCAAATCTCCTTTTGTGAATTTTATCTACATGAAGAATAATTTTTCTAACTCAAAATCCTGAACAAGGATTTATTGCAGAAGATCTTATTAAAAATGAAAAAGAAGTAGCACTGAAAACATTTTTCAATTCTAATTTTAAAAAATCATTTGGAACCTTTCTACATATTATATAAGTTACCCAATTCTCTCCATCCACCTAACACTCAAAATCATTATAATATCATTGAATGTACAAGCTTCTAAAATAAGAAAATTAGGGGGTTTGCTTTGTGTTTCATTACATGAGACACTGTTCTAAAAGTTGTTATCTTGAACAACATCCACAAGACAGAATGTCTGTATAGCTTACTCCTGAATTAAGCATTTTCCTGGTCTCGTAACATTGCTCAATAATCTATTACCTACTCTCTTCTCACTAAATCTACGCAAATGCCCTCCAAAGTAACTAACTTCTGTTAATTTATGTTGCAATATTTTACACAGTGCATCTTGCCAAGTCAAGTAACAATAAAGAGAAACTGTTGTTAAAGAATAGCAGAGGTGAAGCATGGTTAAAAAGTGATAATTGACATTTAAGTTCCTAAAACACACAACTCCAATGGAAGAGGTACAAAATGAATTCGTATGGCTTGACTAAAGTCTGTTACAATAAAGACCCTCCCCTAAAATACTCGGTATCTTTACCATAAATGAAAAGGTAACTTTGGGACAAGTTATGTTGTTACTTCCTTGCAAACTTAAAAATTATCCCAAGAATGCTGAAGATGATGTTAGCACACTTAACACTGATCTTGATTTTAGATTGTTCTACCTCAAATACATACATGCACCAGTCATCCTGGGACACAGAGTTCTTGTTTGAAGTATCAAAGAAACTCATTGCAAGTAGAGTTAATATGGACTCCTGAAACTTAGGGTTTTCATGGGGTCTACATAATGGGTCCACCTCCCACCATTCTACACTTCAGTATGCTCCTAAGTGTGTCCACCCACTCCCTCAGGTAACGCTTCCTCAGAGACAGGTTACAACTGGCAGCATAAGGCTATTTACTTCTTCAGTTCTTTTCATGAGTTTAGATTCTAGAAGAAAGGAATTTGGTTCCAGATGATGAGTGTTCTTTTTTGAGCAGTGAGATTCAGTAGTTTGACTCATTACTGTAATTCACATATACCAAGATGCAGCTCCATCCAAATCTGGCATTTACTTTGATGTTCAAATCAAATGCATAGTGTTTGGCAACTATATATGCAGAATTTAAATTGACTGATCCATTTATCTGGAACTGGTATGTATCCAAGACCACTCACAGATGTATCTCTCCTGCTCTAGTAGAATTTCCAACAAGGGGAAAAAGACATGTTAATCATAGCTGCTCCAAAATAACACATATAGCAAATATTGTGTGTTAAGACCATCTGACTGCCCATCCACACTTCAAAAAAAGTTAAAAAAAACTGGATAAACTGATGGTAAAGGATAGCTGCAATTCCATGAAATTTCAGGTATTTTTCCAGTTGCAGGGAAAG
>NW_008246060.1:11781012-11790310 GCF_000691975.1 Corvus brachyrhynchos
GGGAAAGAGAGATTTTTCCTTACAGAGAAATCAGGACTGCCCCAACAACACATTTTATGGCTACAGCCCCATTTCTCATGAAAATTCCAGTTCTTTTTTTATTTAAAAAGGTGTGTTGCACAACCTGGAGAGGTCAACAATCTGACAGACAAGATAAACATGCCCTGGTCTCTCAGAGGAATTCCAGACCAGAAACACACTTTATTAAAAGAGATCCTAAAGAGAACCTAATTCTGTGAGGCTGCTTACCTGCCAGGGATCAAAAATACTGTCCATAGCTTGGTCTCTCAGATTTTCAAAAATAGAATCCTTCAGAAGGACAGCCACAGAGAAAGAGAAGCAACTGGAATGTGTACCACTTTGCCATTGCCTTCACATGAGTTTCCCCAGTGCTAAAGGTTTTCGTTTATTCAAAGCCCAGCCCAGCTGTGGCCTAGCTCAAAGGCTGGGACCAGAAGCAGATGTTGATGGCCAGTTCCTTTGTAAGGGTGGAGAGGAAGTCCTTCTCCTTAGCTGTGGGTGGAGAAAGAAACTTTCTACTTGTGAAATTACAGCCTTCAAATAACATGAAGTGAATATGATGGGTGATGATGGACACAACTGTTCGTAGGATTTAAAGTTCAGAGGAGGGGCTCCCCTCTACACAGCTAGAGATGTAACCAACAAATAGACAGGTTTATGCATTTCAAAATATCTGTTGTCCCAGTCATTAGACTGCTACAATTCTGTCCTTTAGAGGGAAGCTCCTGCACCTGATAACCACTTCAGCATGGAAAGCAAACTGACTCGTGGATGCTTGTTTCCCTAATGTGATTGCATATGTTGCTGGTTTTGACACAGAATATGAGGAGTCCAAGAAGGGTCCAAGGACTTAATGAGCAACACTTTGACAATGTTACTTATCACATATGGATTAGCATTAGTTTTACTAAAGTACAGGTTTAATGGATCATTTCTCTGGAGAACTAAAAAAAAAATCAAATGTAATGACTAGGAGGGATAAGTTCTGTGAACTTAGAACAAAAACTTAGAGAGCAAAGCAATTTCTCCACATTGCTTCCCTGGGAGGTCAGTACTTAAACAAATGGTATTGTAAGTCATAATATGACCACTAAACCTGAAAACATAGCTTAAGGAGACACTTTGATGTGGCTGCGGAGTTATCACCCAAAGGCTGTTATAAATGGGGTGGCTTAAGTTTATAAATAAGGCAAGGTTTTAGAGATCAATTAATGCCTTTGGGAAAACCATGGATGCTTTTATCTAGCTTTCAAATAATTTAGGTATGCTGCAATCATATTTTTTTTCTACTTCTTTTACAAGCTTATTTCCTTCTTTGAGGAAAACCCTGAAAAAAATTTAAAAATTAGCAAAATATTTTTGCAACCCTTATATATAGTTATGCCCCACTGCATATGTTTCATAATACAGTGCATGATTAGCTTTCCATTTAATGTCATTTTCTTAACTCTACATTTTAATTCAAAAATAAAATACAGGTTTTATTCCACAATAGTTTAGCCTAAGTCCCTTCTAAATACCCTCAATGTGTATGTCAGTGCACGAAGGCATTAATTTACTTATACATAGCAACTTTTCAATACTCTTAAGGAAACATCAGTGGATTAAATTTATTCTTATAAAAATGTACAGTAGGAATCCTGGTAACAGAAGATTATATAGCTAATTGGAAAGAAGAGAGGGTTCAAATGCCTATTTTTGCTCTTTGTTGAAGAAAGCCAGAAAAATGAAACTAGCTAATAGATTTATAATGAGATGTGAAATTCTCTTGAGGGAATAAAAATATTATATGAGCTATATAAACAGAGTGAAGGAAGGTGTTGACAGAGAAAGATAACATGAGAAAAAGAACAAGGCTGAAACTGCAGTTTTGAAAAACTAGTGCTATGTAATAGTACAGAAAAATAGGTTAACATAATAAAGATATTGCCAATTCTATTCCAAAATCCCCAAACCATGTTTTCAAGATTTTGAACATCACCATGGACTTACTACTGTCTCCATTACTATCCTTCCCTTTTCTCCCCTTTCAAGAACCCTTTGTTCAGACTCAAATTTATAAGCACAGGAAGCATCAATACATACTTTTCAGGTAAAACCTGTCTCTTTTTTATAAAAACCTCTGTCCAAGAACAGTCACAGCTAATATACAACTTATCCATGCACAATAACATTTAAGTCAGTCAATGACTGTGTTTCCTTGCTGAATTGCCTGGGAGACCTTAACAGATTGGCTGCTTATATCTGATGAAACAGAGAGGTTATCAGGCTTTCTCTTCCAAAGTCGTTTGTACCACCATGCATTACCCTCTCATCTAATCAGATCTAGCGATTGTGTTGCTTGAGAAAGCTGGACCAGCTCAGTGATTAACAGCAGTCTGATCCACAGAACTCACTCTTGCTATGGATGTAAAATCGCTAAATCTGAGTAAAGGGAGCAGATGACATCATGTGATAAGGGCAGGTGAGAGAGGTCTGCATCAGCTCACACTTAGATGCTATCCATGGGGATAACATGGCACTGCAGCCTTACAATCCACTGTAAGGACTTTCTGTGACAGGGGGAGAATACCCAGCATGTGTTGGCGTAAGAGGCTTTAGCAGAACCTAACAATACACTGAATCAGAAACTGGCTACATCTGCCCCAAACAGGGCTTGAAATGTGGAGGCACTGAATTAACCTTAGCTGGATTGGGAAACAAAGCTTTACTGTAACATATTTTTCACCTACATTGTTATCTGCAAATATCTCTGTGAAATTTAAAAGTTCTGAATTTACACTGATTTAATGAAGTTTTTGTGAACATTTCTGCCTCTATTCTTCTTGTTTGTAACAACTGTGTAACTCAATTTTATTAATACTCTTATTTTTGCAGTTCTTAAATTATATATTAGATATTATATATTATACATTTTTTGCCCTCGTGATCTGATTATTAAAAGGCATATGTAGTTCACCTTTAAAAGGCTTTCAGAGACATATGTTCATATTACACTGAAAACTGAAAGCCAGGTTCTGCAGGTCTTTTCCTCCAGACAGGTGAGTTTTGTCCAAAATGTATTCAGCAGCTGACAACATTTCAGGACACTTAACTGAAGGAAAAAGTTAGAACTCAATTTTGCTTGTTCCTGACTCTGCTCTTGCTGTATGACCTTGTGCAAATAACCTTTCAGTTGCCCACCTGTAAAACAGTCAAGACTACACACCTACCTTATTGGTTTATTCTGAGCTTTAATGTTTATGAAGTGTTATGAGATGCTCTGGGAAGTGCTACAAAGTGAAAAGGGTTATCAATCATCGTCAGTAAAACACAAGCTGCTGAAATACGGTGGAATCTGCCTTCCTCTCTGACAGGACATGTTCTGTCTTGTGCTGCACACACTCCAGTATTCACAGTCTTAAAAGTATCTCAACGCTGCATAGCATAAGGAAGGATAAATATCCCTAAGCATTCTGAGAGCCTACCAGAAAATATTTTTAGTTTTAAGAAGTGAAGTCTGTTGGAAAGTATAAGCTTTGCTTCTAAATACCTGCTTGTTTTCCATAACAGGAAACAAGAAAGATATTTTTTGAGATAGGGTTCCTAAATTGCTTAAATAGCTAGACATTAGCTGAAAGCAGCACTAAATATAAATTTAAATACTTGGCTCTCAATTTTCCTTTCATTCATAATGTACTAGGTAAACTATCCTAAAATAATTACTTGCTTATTACTCATGAATTTCAGTGCAGCAGCTGAGACAATGTAGATAAATAAGATGATTAATTGAGACAGAATGAATCACAACAAAACATGTTGTTGTAAAAGGTATGGTTAACTCCACAGTGATTCATATCATTTCAGATAACAGGGCTTTTATCAAAAACGGCTGCAAGGTTGGGAAATGATTTAAAAGCATTTTATCTTAGAGAGCCACTGCAGTTCACATGGGAGGGAAAAAAAGGGAAAAAAAAAAAGAGAGGAGAGAAGAAGCAGCAGATTCAGTGTCTGCAGCTGAAATAGCCTTGGGCTGTTTCAGCATCCTTCCCACAGCACATCTTTACAACATGCCACTGACATTATCAACGTCCCTTGTGCTAGAAACCCTCTCATTTTTCAGATGGCTACAATTTATTAGATATTTCACTACTGAGAAAGTTAATTCTATGAATTAAGGAGCATATTACAACACCATAGCTGTCCTATAATTGAAAACACAACACCTACAACAGGAAATAGGCATTAAAACTCTACAAAGACATCAAAGAAAAATAGTATTTATTTTTCCTCCATTCGGAATTACAATTTTTAATTCCCAGGCTCCCTCCAAAGACTTTGCAGAAATCTTAAATGTAGGATTTATAAAAAGAAATACTATCTGTTTACTGCAGTTTAGAAAAGCAAACACCAGCAGCAGCTGACCTTAAAAACCTCTACCTGTTAAAATAGAAAGGAAGATGAGATGTCTCCTTACAAAATTTTTTCCCATGTGTATTTAATAAACTGGGTCAGAATACCTGACTATGATTTTTAACTGAACCACAGACTCCCTGTAGGGAACTGTGCAAACCTCAGTCTCTCACCCAGCCCAGGAACTGAAGATAATTACCCTCACCTGTGGGGCAAGTATCTGAGAACTTCTGAGAACACAATGAAAGAGAAAATACCAGTATATAAACTGAAATGCAATACACTAGCACCCAACTTAATGTCATTTAAGATGATTCATGTTTCTGAAAGTTTAATTCCAAGTGAATGGAGATGAAGAAGCTAAAGGATGGTAGCTTACAACCAACCACTGACTGAAAACAACCTCTCAATACAGACCAGGTCCAGTAAGATAAAAAGAAAACATTTCTTAAGGGCTCTTTACATAACATACATACAAGTTAGCAGTACTAGCCTCTTGAAGATACTCAGTTTCAAATACCATCTATTATTTGCTTTACAATAATAATTTCAAACATTCAAAAAATTGTAAACGCTTACTTGAAAGCACTTCAAATAGAAACATCAACTTAATGATATTTATGGCATGACCAGCCATCCTTTGCCATGTTCCTTACTTCTTGGTCCCATCTGATCCTGAAGAACAGACTGAAATGTTGGTCTCCCTTTCATTATTTAGTAAAAGTCAAGCTGTATTTCCCTTCTTCCACACATCAAATTACATCTGTCACCTGATTTTCTCCTGACTCCTACTTCTTAATTGTTTCCTCAAAATCAGACAACTCGCCAGTGTGAAAGGACACTTGTGGCTGTGGAAAGCTATCTATTAAGTCTAGAAACAGTAGGAATTGTACTGCCTAAACTCAGATTAATTCAGTTATGCCATTATGAATACATACTAGCTTGAAAAGAATCACCATGAGGCTCATTTATCTTACAAAAGTGATTATGCCTCATTCAAGATTCTTGCAGGTTGTGGGCAGATTCCTGAGCCTCCAGGTATCAATATGATCCCAGGTGATAATGCAGCAGAGGAAATTTGCAGGTGGAACTGAAGGTTGTTCTCAGTGTCGTATCTTAATGTAATACATCAAGCTATGTGGACTGAGAGTTTACAGCAATGGAATAGACAAATTTGTTTGGAAACTGTCATTTAGGTATAAATACTAGTGTGTGGAACACAGTTTATGCCAGAAAACTTAGCAGTATTTCCTTTCACTCCTTCAGTTAAAATAAAAGCACAAAACTACAGACTGCCTGCAAGTTAGAAATCAGAAGCATGCTAATCTCGCCAAAATCCCACCAAACCCTCAGTTTTATATTTACTGTATTACCTTGCCATTAAAGAGAGTTTTCTATGTCATTGAAGAGACTTGCTTTTATAAGGGCTTAAAAAGGGTATTAAAGGTTGTTGTCCAAACCACCTGCATTTGTAGGGATCTTTCTGTTAGTATTTGATACCTCACTTGAAAATATTTTAAATAAAGGAGGCACAATGTACCATTCCAGTATAATTGTGAAGAGGAAATGATGACAGGACCCATTTGATATCTTATTCCATTCAAAGGGACTCATCTCTTTAAAGCTCAAGATTTCTAACTCCAGAGCCACCACTAAAACTATTGTCATTGCTTCTTAAAATGTACAAGTCTTGCACACAACCTGCTTTCTTTTCAGCACATTTGCTGTCACACCAGCAGCAAATTCCCAATGAGCTCACAGATGCTCTGTCTTTGCAAAACTTCAGATTATAATCCTGTAATTAACTTGTTCAGAGACTGGGTGTTTAGAAGTAACAGCTCTTTACACTAGAGAGGAAGAGGATAAATTTTCTAAAATTAATTGTTATCTTAGTTTTCTTTATTATTTGGTACTTTAAAAAAATTCACAATTTCTCTTCCACATAACCTCCTCAACTTCTACTGATCGCTGTACACTGAATACTACAAGTTATATCATTGTCTTAGGGGGTTTTTTGTAAAGCACTAGATGAGGAGCAAAATGTGTCCGTAACTCCAAAGTTTCTAAACTCTAAAATTTTTCAGTGATGCCCTGCCTACACATAGCAAGAGAACCCAGAAGATCTTTATCACATCAATATCAACAAATATTCCTTCAAGTCATGAACTGGTGCCATATGCAAAGATCAATCATGTGAAAGCCTTAGAGCGTCCCTTAAGTTCTTAAGAAACTGCTATCCAGCTGCACCTGCAAAAACACACAGACCGTTCCCCCAAAGGTAGTTCCTTCCCTGAGGAGATGCCATTGTAACCCACAACTTTTGGGGACACTGGAAATTGAATTCACATTCCTGTGCCCACTATTGACTTCGACAGGTCAAGTATTTCAGGCACATCAAAATTTAGCCCTAACTGTGAAAATGGAAAGAGGTACATACAAATTTAGTCTCCTTTACTTGCCTAGAATAATTGCTGTCAAGAAACTTTCTACAACTCTGTGTAAAGATGTCACTTTCCAAGCTTTCACTCTTTTGACCATTCTGTTACAGAAAGTTACTCTGAGTTGTAAAATACGTATTCTAAGGTGAGCTTTTACCGCTGAATTAAGCAGCAACTTGTGACAAAGCAGTTATCATCAGGAGATAATTGACCTTATTTGAGAGTTAAGCATCCTGAGGCAAAGTTGAGTGTGCTTAATCCTGGCAGGTTAATTATCCAGTGATTATGGTAGCTTGGAAGGTATTACTGCTAAGAACCATTTGCAAAATGACACTATTTAAAAAACCTTAATTTAATAAAAATTAAAAGCAATGACAATAATCAAGTTCTTCAGTCATGTATTGCTAGATAATGACTGCAGAATGGCCCTACTTGGTTAGCTGCAATGACCATATCATTATTCCTTTTGTGAATGTTCTGTATTAAATTTATTATATGAAGTACCATTAATAAATAAAAAAAATTCAAGACAAGATGTTTAGGTAGGTTATAAATGAGATTCAAATAAATTATCAAAACACCAGTGGTCACTGAGTTAATGCTGAAATTGATACATATACTGAGTTGTTACCACAGCATTCAGTATGTAAACTGCAGTTAAGAGTATGCTGGCATTTACATTCAAAACTAGAATATTTATTCTGAGAGGTTTATAACTTGCCCATTTTAATTACCATCTGGCTGAAACTTGAAATAACCAATCTCCATTCAGATGTAAATTTTTAAGTAGAAGATGTAATTTAAAATCACTTTGCCAATTGTTTTTAGTTTAGGAATGGCAGCAATTTGGAATTTTGCTGCACTTGGATGTTTTTGTATTACTCAAAAAATAAAACAGCTCAGTGCTTAACAATAGAATTTTATTGGACTATAATGTGAAGATAAATATAGGGAAGAATAAAATTGTGTCTAAGAGTATTGTTTGTACTAACGAAGTAACAACCACACCACTCAGTATGCCTTGCTTATTTGCTAACTTATGAACTTACACTGATGGAAAATGTAGCAAAAAGCAAGTGAAAATCACACTAAATGGACAAAAGTTTGTGTTGGCTAGCTGAAGTGGTTCATGACCCATCAAGACAAAAACACACAAAAAAATCCTGAATGTGACAGAAATTAATATGGGAGGAAAGAAAAAGCACCAAAACCAAGGGCAGATGCTACTAGAAGGCAGAATATATCAGACTGAGCTTTTAAGTTTTGCAACTACTTTTTATCAAAAACCATATGCAGAGAGTAGGAATGCTGACAATGAGAAGACACAGAAGCTACTCAAAACTAGAAGTACATCATGCCAAAAGCATGGTTTCAAGTCACACACAAAGAGAATAAACCATTGCAAGCAGCATTTCGACAACTCCTAAGCAGCAGCAGCCAGCTTATGTAGCAGCAAGCAGAGACTAAACAATGACCAGGGTTTCATGATTAGTGTAAGTAACAAAGAAGCTGGTACTCAGAAGTATTTATATATATTGCATCGCCAAGTTTAAGGATGATTACTTCAGTTTAAATAGTATCTTTTACCCTGAAAGACACTAAAATGCTTCAGAAATTATATACAGAAAATGTAGGGAGTCTTTCAACTTCAACAAATGCAAGAGCACCACACAGTATTTTTTGACAGCAGGTGAATAATACCATAACAAGCTGAAATGACACAGGAAATTAACACAGTTTGAATAAAATTTCTGAAATGGGAGTGTCACTGGTATCATGGGCTACTGCTTATAAAATACACAAATATACAGAAAGTAACAACCTATGAAAAATAGCACCTAATGAACCACTGTGATCTGAATTATCCTAATAGGTCAGTGGAGAAATAGTTATATAAAAGACCTACAGGTTTTAATCCCAGAAGTCTCTGTGAAGCCCTTCTACTCCAAAATTGACTCGATTTGGTATTATTCAATTTGTGAAATCTCACAGGATTTTTTGTGTCGAGATTATACTACTATTAAATAAAAATATTCAGTACCATTTTTGTGAGGACTGTATCAAGAAAGATGTACAAAAGTAACAGCTGGAAATAGCAAGAACATGTCTAAAAAATGTTTTTTCTGTATAGTTAACTTCAGTTAAAAAGGTTTCCCTTAGCCCACTGCATTTAAAAACACTGCAATTTCCTTTGGTTTAAAAGTAAGTATTTTTAATTTTTTTAAATTCTTATATCAATGCTAGCCCCTATGTGGACATGCGGACAATAGCTTAAAAACTGACTTGTGTTGGTGCCAGTCCCTGTGTCACAATCAGGAATAACCACTGACAGGAGTAAGTTGCTTTTCCATCATTTTCCTGTACTCATGTAGTTATCGCGAGTGACAAACCCACATTTCATTTAGGTGTGTCACACATTTCAAAGCTTTTTTCAACCTTTTCCTGCT
>NW_008246060.1:11790349-11847046 GCF_000691975.1 Corvus brachyrhynchos
GAGAAACTAATAAATACTTAAGAACACTATTTAAAGTGAAAAAAAAAAATCAAAAAGTGCTAGCACTATGATGAGTGAAATCTGAATTAATTTGGTCTATTAATATGGACTTCCAGGCAGAATTTCATGCAATCCGTTTGCCAACTTATATAGCAAAGATAAGCCTTCCTTTGATGGACTGCCAGAATATCTTCCATAAAATCAATGAGAACCTTTTAAACCAACCCTCTATTTCTTAGTTTTCTCCTCCCACTTCTCCCCAGAGAGTCATCTTCATCACAGAAAATGCTATTGATAGCAGCACTATGGGTACAGAATCAAGTTACAGAAGCTCAGTGGTAGCCCTTTATATGTTTTCTTCCAGCAGAGTTAAATTCAGGGTGAGGACATTATGCACATGGACAGTTATTACAAAGCACCAATGTGCTGGTTATTTCCGACCAGAATGAGCAAGTTGTAAACCTCTAACAGGTCAAGTGACATCTTTGGCATCTACTGAAATATCCCAGTCCAGTGACCACAGATTTAGCATTCTAGTGACACCTCATATGGTCAGATTCCCTCTAAAGAAAAAGGAGCACCATGAATCACAAAATCATCAAGGTTGTAAAAGACCTTCAAGACCATCAAGTCTAACCTTTGACTGATCATAACCCCATCAACTAGACCTGCAGAACTAAGTGCCACATCCACTCTTTTCTTGAACACCTCCAGGGATGGTGAGTCCACCACCTCCCTGGGCAGTTCATTTCAATGCTTGACAACCCTTTCAGTGAAGAAATTCTTCCTGATATCCAACCTGATCCTCCCCGGGCCCAGCTTGAGGCTATGTCCTGGGGAAGCAGGCTCTGAGACACAAACACTTACGTGCAAGAGATACAAATACTTCCATTATTTTCTTAAGACTCACCGTTTCATTTCCAAAAAGAACATCCACATAAGGCATGACTTTCATCATAGGCTCTTTGTAGAATTGGCTTATAAATGGTGCAGAAAGATTCAAGCTGAAGATCTTGTTGTTGGCAGAAGCCTGAGCAGCCACTTTTAATACTGCTTCTGGTGACACTGTCAGGAAGAATCCCTGCAAGCATCAAAACAAATCAACGTATGTTACTAATTTTGTATTAGGTACCACATGAAGCATGCTATTTCTGTAAAGTCTCTCCCAACCCACATTTGTCATACACATGCACAGATAAAAACTGGGAAATACTGCCTTTCCATTAAGGTATTAGAGAGGTGACAAAGCATCTGCATATGCCTAGAATCACAGCCTTTCAAAATGAAATATAACTCCCTACATCTGCATTCCATGGAGTACACTTTCCCATGGCAGCTGAGACTAATGTTCATATTTTAAAACGTGATGTATTATAATTCTACATGCTACTTTATAGTACTAGAGTCAATCAGACTGTGCTGCTTAATTCTGAAGTCCAGTATGATGGCTCTATACACAGCTAGGAGACTAATGAGATCTCCTACCTTAAACATTAGTACCTTGTTTACAATAAAGGACTTGAATATGCTGATTTTGTAGCACTTGCTACTGTTTTGCAGAAGAAAACCTAGGGGTTTTCATGTTTCCACACAAGTATTTTATTTGCCCCCCTCTCCCAGAAGTACTTTTCTTTACTCAGAACATCAACATTAAAGTATCAACTTCCACAAATCACTACTTGTCTACTAAATTGTGAATGCTGATTTAGACTCTATGAAGAACAAGGCTGCCAATTTGAATTTAGCATTGCAGATGGTTACCCCAACCACACGTGTTCCAGGAGCCATGTAAAGATCCCCTACAGCTTCATTAATCTACTAATTAAACAAAGGCTTAGACTTTGCGCTAATTAAACAAATTTTGCATGTTTTGTTTTTATAATTCTAAAACTTATTTTACTAACTGTTCTCTAAACTCAGTGAAAAACAGCAATTTTCAAGCATGAGCAGCAAGTGCAAAATTTAAGGCCAGAGATAATGTCTAAGGCACAATGAGAAACAACTTTGAGGAGGGTCTGACAAATGAAACACCATCTCAGTCCTACAGATAACACCACCACCATGACACTCCAAAAAGGTGTAATAGTGAAACAGTCTTATTTCCCAGTTTTTATCCATATGATTATGCCTTTGAATCACAGAATATCTGTATTTTCATCCTGCATACTTCAGTTATTGGATCATTTTAGGCATTCTACTCAATGGAAAAAAATAATGAAAGTCTACAGATTAAAGACTACTTTGAGAATATATCTATTTATTTCTCCTTACTCCACACTCTCCAGTATAAAAAATACATGGTTGATTTCAAAATCTGGGCACAATTTGCTATTTGACAAAGTCCAAAGGGCGTAAGAATCCTATGCATGTAGTGGAGCTCATCAGTACCCTGAACGACTGGAAGCCTGCAAATATCCAAGCTTCTCTGTTAATTTTACATTCTGAAGAATTAAAATGAAAGTTTATATAACTTCTCATCTCCATAGCAATCTCTACCATCTTGTAGTTTTTTATTTAATGAACAGAGAGATAGATTTTTAAAAAAATTGTTCCAAACACACAATAAAAATCTTTCAAGGGTAACGTGTTGCCAGCTCTGGATGAATGACAGATTGCTCTACACCGGTCTATGTAAATAGTAACCTGGTCAAATAATGAGGCTTCTTACCAATTTTAGGCTGAAAACTTAATCTGAAGTAAAATACATCTGATTGTAATTTAAGGTACAGAACACTATTCCCATGAGATCTTAACTCAGGCCTGCATCCAACTCCCTTTACCTTGGAAAGGCAACATAAAAGTGCTGAGACACAGATAGGAAAGCTTGCTTTTCAGATCCTGCAAAGTAAAGGCCAGGAAATCTCAAAGGCTAGAGCTCTGTCTTCTGGGTTTCTTAAAAATCACTGCTGCCATTTAATTGCATTCTTCCATGGCTTTGTTTATATTTTTATTTAAATAACTGTTTGACATTAAACCATCTAGAAATTAAGAGTTCTGTGTATGACAACTCTTTGCCAAGTATAAATTTTCTTTGCAAAACAAGTTGTAGCAGTACAATCCACACAATGGAATTAACAAAGTAGGGAGAAAATGTACAAAACTTAACCTGAAGAGATATGGATTTGAAGAAACCTAATCCAAGCCCCCTCTTTAAGTATTTAAATCAATTTTGTCTCACTTTTAGTCGAATTTCATGCAGCTATGCCCAGTGCAGTCACAGTAACCCAGCTTCGAAAATTTAAATTACAACTAGACAAGCCACAGACCACCCTACTGCGGCATGCTACAGTTGTGTACAGGAATGAATTCCCCTAAAACAAACAGGTTTTCTTATATCTCACTGGGATTCAGAGCAAAGTTGTTCTGTAACTTCCTTAGAAACTCAGCCTGCAGGCTTCTTGCAGCTGCTGCTGCTTTTGGAATGCCGAAGCCAACTACTCTTACCTGCTCAAACAATTAACTGTCCACCAACATTAGCTTCGAGTGGGAGAATAAATGTATCCTGTATCACTGGTGTAAAAGACTTTGTATTTCACTAGTAGGAAGTTCTATTCCCACTAACAAGAAGGTTAAGAGGCTCCTCAGAAGATAATCTATACCCACCTACACACCTTAGACTACTTCAGAGAGTTTTAGGCTCCTTTTACCCTCAAAACCCAAAGGTACTTAAAACAACCATGAGGAAAATACCTGTAATCAAAGGATGAGACAGTTAACAAACAGAAATTCCTGGGAAATGTACACTGCACAGAAAAATGAAATTACTGTGTATGTATCTATCTTTGTGAAGGAGGGGATGCTGGTGGACAGCCAGCTCAGTATGAGCCAGCGTGTGCCCAGGTGGCCAAGAAGGCCAACGGCACCTTGGCCTGTATCAAGAATACTGTGGCCAGCAGGACCAGTGTAGTGACTGTCCCTCTGTACTAGGCACTGGTGAGGCCACACCTTGAGTACTGCTTTTAGTTCTGGGCTTGTCACTTCAGAAAGGACACTGAGGCACTGGAGCATGTCCAGAGAAGGGCAACAAGGCTCAAGAAAGATCTAGAAAACCTGTCTTACAAGAATGGGTGAGGGACTTGGGATCGCTTGGTCTCAAGAGGAGGCCCAGGGAGAACCTCATCACTCCCTACAACTGCCTGAAAGGAGACTGCAGTGAGGTGGGGACTGGCCTCTTCTACTGTGCCTACAGAGGACAAGAGGAAACGGCCTAAAGCTGAGACTGGGGTGACTCAGATTAGGTATCAGAAATCTTTTTTTTCATTGTTAGGATGATCAGGCATTGGAATAGGTTGCCCAGGAGTGTGGTAGAGTCACCATCCCTGGAGGTACGTAAGAGGCATCAGGATCTGGTGCTGGGTGATGTGATTTAGTGGTCACAGTGGTAGTGGTGGGTAGATGGTTGGACTTGATGATCTTAAAGGTCTCTTCCAATCTTGACAATTCTATGATACAAGGACATGTGACAACTGGGCAGTGCCGTCACAGAAAGTGAAAGGCAGCAACACTGTACACCAGGAAAACCTATAAAACATTAAAGGCTATCAGATATATTAGCAGCAGACAGCATTCCTTTGGTGTGTGCTGTTAAAGACTGAATATACCAGATGCTACTGCTTCATGATGTGCCACTATTTTCTGCTGCTCAAAATGTAACGAGTGTCTTTTCTATGCCAGGAGGAAGGTACCACTGTACCACATGCCAGAGAGCAAGGCTGAACCAAAATACACACTAGGAAAATAGGATGGTAGGCTGAATTATGTATATGCATGTTTATATGTACACATGCACAAAGCAATACCATTCTTACGCACTGTAAGCAGTTCTTTTATTTAAATACAGCCCTTTGGTGGGGAAAAACCCCCATTTTCCTGGTCGGATAAAAAGAAACAAAAAGGAAGAAATAAGAAAAACACGTTCATGTATTGCAGAGACATGGCTATGTGAGATACAGTCACTTGTTTGTAACTTAAGAGCTTTTAAAATTCAATAAGATGCACACAACAGCAGAGGACAAAGTCAATAGAGAATATCATATTAATCTCACTTTTACAATATTCAGGAATTCTTTGATGCACCTTATAAGATATGCCAGGGTACTGTGAATATTGGATAGTCTTTTACATTCAAATCTTTTTTTTTTGTAGACACTAGCATTAGTGGAAGGATTTGGTGAGTTTACACACCGGTAATTTGTCTTGTAAGCCACCTCTCTCATTTTTATCACACACAGACCCAAAAGGTTTCTTCTGACCTACACTAAGCTCTTACAGCACTAGCTGTAGCAGATGTGAGGGCAGCAAATAAGGGTGTCAAAAGTGTCAGCAGCATAGAAACAGAGAGGGTTGAAGAGATGACCTCATGAAACTAGCACAACTCTGGCTTTGGTGAATGTAATTCTGTATAAGGTGTTCTGTCCAAGCTGAGAAGCCTTGCCTTACACTGAATTTGTGCTCACAAATTCCTTTGGATTACATACACAGAATGTTTGCACAAAGAGGATCAAGATTTTTTTTTTTCCAAGTGAGTATTTCCAAACAAATGCAGGGCAAGATGATAACAAACAGCCTTCCAATTTGGGATTTATTATTCTTTAATAGTACAGAAGCAATATTGCCTCAAGAACATACAGAGATAATAAAAATTAGAATTGCTTTCAAACCTACTACCTCCTAAAATGCATATACCCTCTCTTTCTAGCTCTTCCACTCTCCTTGCGACTCCCTTTCACAGAGTGGATTACATGAAAATAACTTTATCATATGAATGACAGAATTTTGAACCATGGCATTTCTGAGCTGATTTGGGTATGCCATTTGGTAACAATGTAAAATCAATAAATTGTAAGTGTGAATCAAAATATTTAACTTTCAGGAAAACAGATACAACAGTCTACTGCCATTTAAGACAAATTATATTCTGCCAACAGGAAAGGAACACATCATTTAATCCAAAATTATTTTATAGCAAGCATTAACATAAAAATGCAATTATGACGACATCACACTCTCATCCATCTAAAGAGTGGAATTTTTCAGGCACATAGAAAGCTTGACAGTTATGTAGTGACAGTCCTGATAAAATACCATGATTCAGTAAAGCCCTACAGAAATCATCTAACTTCAAGTGTGCTGGCAGTTCCAGTGAAAGAGTGAGAGTGCTGAGGTGCCAGAAAAACTTGCTCCATTACATGACAGACACAACCAAGTCAGAGCTTTTGGACCTGGTTAAGTTTCCTATATTCTGTACACAAAGAGAGCTTCAAGCCACACACTTGGGCAGAAGAAGCATCCCTCAGCTCTGCTCTGCCATCAGTCTCATCTGCTGCAGTTCAGCAAAAATACCAGAGCTTGGAAAGAGCGAGGCTGGAAAAAAAGTGAGGCTGCAACACATGGCAATTCCTGAGCTGAAGAATGAACCACTAGGTAACTGCTCCAGACGGAAGAACTTACACAAGGCTTCCAGGTGCTCTTACAACCAGAAGAGTCTGAAAGACTTTTGTATTCCAGTCTCTGAACTGTCTGAGCACAGATGGGGTGCAGTCCATGTCCCACTCACTGTGAGACATAGCAATGAAAATCATCTTCCCTCAGAACAGGAACCAGAAGGAATCTTCTTGGAATGATAGAGCAAAAGCTCTTCATCTGTCTTAGTACTTATGTGAGTTTAAAAGAGCAGGGAACAATCTAAAAACTACCTTTAACAGTGAAACATCTGAGCACATTACCTGGAATGTGCAAGACTGCCAAGGTAGCAGATTTATTGACACCTTACCTCTTGAATCTCTTGAGTTTTGAGCATTTATACTTGCAACCTGTTCCTGCTTGAAAGTATTGTTAAATTATTTTCCTTACTGAGCTACAACAGAATAGTCATACAGATACTAAAATACTCACGGTATGGGGAAAAAGCCCTCCAGAAATAATTAACAAGCCCCCACAAATAAAATAATCAACATGACCTTTACTAATAGATGTGCTTGTGCTTTAACATAGGGTTTTACTTTCTCTAGAAAGGACGAAAACTCTTTATCCACTTGGGAAATGTTCGGTCTGTAAATGAGTGAAATACATGAACGTTATTTTAATCTATGTTCCTGTTCTTCCTGTAATAGGTACTTCAGGAACTTAGAAAGTACCTAGACAATATCAATTGCAGTTTTGGACTAAATTTTATCTCATAATGATCAGCAAGCAGTTACTTAATGAAACAAAACTCGCTGTTTTTTGTCCAGTTCCTACTGGAGACAGTTGTTTTAAATCAGGAAGCAAGGACAGCAAGTATGCAACAATTTCTCTGAGTAATTGTTTTGGCTTGTTCCTGTATGCATTGTTTATTTTTATGAAAGTATTGCTTTATAACTGGAAAATGACTAAGCCATAAACTATTGTTTTATCATTCTGAGTGGCCAGTGTTTCTGTTTTCGATAAAAGCCAAGTTTCAAACAGTTTTCAGGAACATAGGAAAAAACCTAACTGTCAGTAAATGTGCTTATATTGACCGTGACATTTTCCTCTATGATGGTGCCAACATGTCAGAAGGAGAGGATTGCTTTCAGACTTGAACAGCTTCTTTGCTGCTGAAGTGAACTCTCATTGCTGCCATACTTGTATCTATCAGTAGCAGAAAACCTACAATATCTGGCACTGCATGTAAAAGAAAACAATTATTTTATGCATATATTACCAATTTATTTTTTAAATATTTTTCAATTCTGATTACTATTGATTAAATTTGGCACTCTCCAGGAAGTGTTCCAAGCCACGTTTAAGACAAAGTAATTGTGTGATTTTACTTAGGAGATACGTACTTACAGAGTGTGTAGATGAGAACTTTAACAATGAGGTGTAACTCATGTCCCAGAGAGCAGTAATATACCTACTTTTGGTGTAATGTAGAGCAGTAATATACCTACTTTTGGTCCTATTTCCCTGAAAAGTACAGAGTTAGTTAAGATCTTAATTCATCTTGCCAAAAACGAGCTCACGAATTTGTTTGACATGGTTCCCTGAAGTCTGCCCCTCTGTGAAAAAGCAAAAACACCTCTCAAATATGCTCCCTCAAACTCAGTATATACTTTGACATGACTTTATTAAGCTCAGGTATAAGATGTATACATTTAATTATATTGAATTTATAATAAAATTTTGGAGGAAGTACTAAACGTCATCTGGGACATAGGAGCCCAGAGATTTTATTACTTTGATTAATAATTCAACCTCCTTTGCCTCTGTTTACCCACTTGCAAAAGAGTTATAATGATAAATACACCTCCATTGGCAGAACCAGTAGGAAGTTTAATTACTTAACATTACTAAAATGACTGAAATTTTGTGTTGAAAGGTATTATAGAGTATAGGGTATTACCATCAATAAAATATAAGCTGCAAATCAAGCAAGCTATGATAAAGAGCAAGCCACTTCATTTCTCCTAGTATCCCAGAACCACTCTACCACACATTTTTTTCATCAAAAACCAATTTAATCCGTACTGAGAAAGCCATGCATCTTAAAAAATTGTTAAATTGCTGATTAAAGAGAGAAACCATTTCTTTCGCCCTTCATCCTTCTAAAATAACTCTTTATTAGGTTTCTCTAACTCATCTATTAATATGAAGATACCCTTGTGTTAAGACCAAAACGTAGATTCGGGCATACCTTTTTATTGTTTTATTAAACAATATCCAGAAGTCTAAAAATTGGCATCAATATTATTGATGATGTTTGGAACAATGAAATAACTGGTTCTCAATCTTAATTGCCAAAATTTTGAGCATAATCCCAGGATCCTTGTCCCAGCAAATAAGCACTTCAGGAAGCACAGAATAAGGTACGGTTAATTTAGGCCCTTGATGATTGTGCAACATTTGCTTTTTTGTATACAGCTAGTTCCATTAATATAATGTGGCATCTCATAAATTATGTAAACATCAACCATATGTTGAATTCATTCAAGTTTGGTGTGTACATAATATTTACAGTATATTAGTAAATTGAGAGAATCTATGTAACTACAAATGCATAGAGAATTTCTAATTCTCTAGACAGTTAATCCTCAGTTTGAAAGCTCTCTAAGCAAATACTTTAAACAAGCCTATTTCTTGCTTATTAAAATAGCTTTGAACAGGAAGAGAACAAATAGGAGTATTTGCTTAATTAAATGTGCCTATAGCAGCACAATGGTCTGTTTTATGAATACAGGTTAAACACTCAGAGTGAAACAACGACTGACCATTGGTATATCAGTAGATAATCACTGCTGACTGGGTGTCAAAAGAAAAAAAAAAGTCTCACCAAGCTCTTGCTCTGTACTAGCATATACTGCTATACCTGTGGCCTCAGTGTCAGGATCCCCAGGTGATGCAGGGGAATGCAACAGTTACGTCACATAAACAAACACAAGAATGAGTCCAGTGCCTGAGAAAATAAGTCAGTCTTACAGATTTCCCTGTCAACAATGTGGTCATGCTATGAAATGTTTCACTTGAATTCAGGTTAGAAAGCAGATACAAGGTATAATGAAATACAGGTATGTTTCTCCCTAAGCACTCTAAAACTGAAATACTTCAGCAGAAACCTTTCTTCCCTCCCCCAACTACCTTTGAGATCTTGTAATTTATAAGAACATAGCAGCATGGGGATTAAATATTAATCAAAGTCATTACCATCATCGTTAGAACATATTTCAAGAGCCCCAAAGAAAGAGCGTATTATTTCACTAATAAAGATCATATCATCAGAAATATGTAGCATGGTAGGTATGAAGAGAAAAAAAGAAATGATCAAGTGGTAAGTCAAAAGATTTCTGAAGTTTATAGCACTATTCAAATACTAACTCATCCTTTAACTGAGTTCATTTAAACACGGCAGACTCACCATGGGCAAAACTGAGCTCTGTATAGAACACACAGGTACACAGTACATTCAAAATATGTAACTTCGCTGAGTGAAAAAACCCACCCACCAAAATAAAGTTTAAAAAGAGGGGTCCAAACTCCATCAATATGTTAGTGAAATTCTGGAGCAGCTCCAAAGCTTCAGTGGAGATCTGAATTCATTTGGTGTGCAATAGGGCTTTCCCAAGGCACAACCAGGGCACCTGAAACCAACATTGTTCACAGGACGACTTACTCTTTGCATTAAAGAAATGACGAACTTTATGAACTAGTAGGACTTCCACTATTTGCAAATTAAGGTGTAAATAATTATTAAACCAAATACCTCTCCCACTCCCCAAGGTGCTTCCCAGCTGATTTTAAACAGCCTACATATCCTTACATTTACTTTCATGTTCAAGCACCACTACTGCGTAGAGTTAAGTGCATAGTGAAATAAAAAGCTCGGAAGAACTAAAAAAATAATTGGCATCATAATAAAGGATATATTTCTTTCCATTTCCAGCTTACCAAGTTAAGAGTGTGTTAAATATTTCTTTTAAGTATCACTCTTCTCGCAACTCTATCCTCAGAACCACAATTCCAACAAAATGTCTTTCACAGCAAATGTAACATTTACTATGAGCATGCAATTAGGCCCTAATCGCTTGGATTAATTACCACATCAGGGTTTACAATAAAACATTTATTGCTCACACTTCCACACACTAAAATTAATTATTTAAAGAACATTAATGTTATTGCTTGGTCTTTTAATTTTCATTATAGAAAGACTCTTACATGGTTTTGTTTCTGAACACAAATAAATGAGGGTCAGGATCTATGCTAATCCTAATAATTATTAATATAGTTGAAATGTGGACAGTTGCTAAGCTCTAAACAGAGATATCTTCACTTAAATTAATTTGGGTAATAATAACTGCCTGTAGAATACTTTGAATACAATGAGCTGTGTGAGTGTTTTGCATTAATTATTGAATTAGTACTGAATAAGTACTTCCTTCAAATTCCAAGGGTGAGGGGGAAATAACCCTAATTACTAGCTTTTTAGAGCCAAATAATACTTACATTAAGTTCCTGTTTCTAATGAACTTATGAGCTCATACCTCAGAAACCCACTTTTAATAGCAGGACCACTACTGTAACCAGGGAGAATGGTGTTAGTCTTTTACTTTGCACTGCTGTTCAAGATGCTTCAATACTCTAAGTAAGTATTAATTTTCTACTGAATATTTTCCATGCTTCTCTACCTGAAACTGACTCCACTCCTGTTACATTATTTGCCCATCTTCAGAGAAAATCATACTCCAGATACAGCTAACATGACTGAATAAATATTTTTTCCCCCATTTAATTAAAAATAGTATTTTAAAAAACCGTTTTAGATCAATAAATGATCAGGTTAGATGGTCAGCCTATGACAGAGAACTAACCTTTCTTGATGCAGCGTATCAGTGAGTTTACAAGTCAAATGATTTTGAGAAGAGGAAGCCCCTGAAACTTAGTGAGCTAATACTTGTGCTCCCTAAGAATGTGACCCTTTCAGTCTCCTTGGAAGTATAAGGCACCCAGGAACCTTCTCAATCTTCAGGGAACAGGTATCCAAGTTCGCTGGGATACATGTGCCCTCTGCAGATGTTGGGGTGTGTTTAGTAGCAAATGTTCATGTGACTGTACATCTCTGTGCATCTCGGATATTCCATCAAAAGCACTCCTGTGGCAGGGTGGCACTCGGGAAATACTCAGGCTGCTCATACACGCAGTGCAATGCGATTTTTCATAGCAGGATCACGTGCTACTGGTTTCAAAAATACTGTGCAATGTTACACATTTTTTTCTGCAACAGTAGAAACATATGGGCACTATTTTTTTAATGTATGACAAAAAATGGATTTTGTAAACTGCCTTGTAGATGAGAACTTATAGTTCCAAATCAATTTACAGATTAAAAACAACAGTGCAGAATACAGCTAGCAATTAAGAAAATCACTGCTAACTAGTTAGTAAGTGACTTCTTTAGACTCCTTTAAGTCTCCAAAACTTGTACTTGATCGAAACAAGGTTACATTCAAGGAGGTATTTCCAATATGGCAATTCCAATTTTATAAGTCAGGCCTAACCCCCTGAACCAATGTCTCTTCTATTTGTTAGTGCCCAAATTAGTTCGTGTGGTTTAATTCACAATTGGCTTATTTTTGAAATGTTGAAGTGTATAGGGAAAAAGAAGAGATTTATATGAGCTCATGTTCTTAAAAATGGTATTTAAAATTATATAAATCAAACTGCTTTTGAAACTCATGTGAGTTTTACAATATTCAAAGAAATTTCACATGGAAAAAATTTTCATGATAGGGGTCAAACATTAGAACTTCCTTGGAAGTATTCGAAATGACTGAACATAAAGCAACTGTAAACTTTGAATTTGCTCTAGCAAACCTCTAGGGGTCAATTGGAACCTGAATTATTGTAAAAATCTATGATATACTAGATCTGTGCGAAGTTGAAAAACATGGACAAAAAATATGTGGACAAACCATACAGTCTCCAACGTTCTATCAGCTTCTAAGAATGTACTTCAAAGCAGAGCATCCCAGGTAGTACTCTAACAATCAGAAATTAGCTATTTTACCCTGAAATAACCACCACAAAACTGATACACTTTGCAAACAAACCACGTAGATGCATTAGAAGTAGAACACCTTAGAGTTTGAGTTCCTTCTGCAGCCCTTCCTCTTCACATGGAGCATCTCTGAATTCCAAATTATGAAGTCAACGTGATCTTAATAATGCCTACAACCCTATATGTAGACAGTCCTTTGAACAGGAATGAGCTCTGTTACAGAATATTAATCAGAATATTAATTATGAAAAAATGTTCCCTGTTCTTTTTTACCCTTTACTTGAATCTTTGCCCATTCAATTTGTGTCCTTGAAAACAGAGAGAATAAGAAAAATACACACTAAAGCCATCATAATGCATTTAACAGTGTTAACTTGTGTGCTAATTTATACACTATAACCACGATTTCTGGATTAGACTATCACTGAATAACTTTGACATATTTGACGCACATAACAAAGACAAATGAAAAAGCACTCCCTTTAAAATCAGCATTGGAGCTCATGTTTCACTGCTTTTAAAAGAAAATGAAGTTGGGATGTCTCAAAGTCACCTACTTAGTTCTGAGAGGTTAAATCCCTTCCTTATGCCAGATAAACATAATTTCTAGTGTTTAAACAGCCAAACAAGAACATTTTGAAACTGTATAACAGAATAACCTCATTTTAGGGAATGAAAATTATTAGTCCACGTCAAAGTAAAATGCAGCATGCATTCTTCAAAGCAAACATGGAAAGTGTCTGTCTGAAGTTTTTGATATATTTTTACACATCTGTATCAATGGCATGCCTTTATTTACAGAAAGTCAGATCATTTGGTATTTATTGGAGCTTGCTCTCTCTTCAAAACACCTAACTATGGAAATCAAGGATTTCCTTTTCACTCCTGTCCCTACAATGCATTCTCATCAACATCTATGGTCCAACCCAGTCATGAGTCTAGTAAGAAACCAAAGCTGGCAAAGTGGTATCAAACACTTCTATAAATAATAAGAAACAGAAGTGATGATGGTACCTTGAAACCAGAGCTCAGCAGTCATGGATAAATCCTTCACATTTCTTCAATTTTCTAATTTTTAGAGCTCTAATTTTCTTTTGTAAAGTCAGTTGAGACACAAATCAGCTATTCTGACAAAACTTTGCCCTGGAGAGCAGTATCTATATGATACTATTTGAAACATCTTCCGCAGAACAAAATTAAGCATAAGAAGTTTCCTTCTGAAACAGATGTTCAGAACTGGTACAAATCACAGAAAAACTTATTACAACAGTCATAGCAGTTTATGCATAGCAATAATCATTGATATTTAAAGGGTTAAGTAGTTGGCAATGACACGAACAACAGAAAAAATTATTTGACAAGATTCCACCCTCATTCCAATCTCTACCAAAGCATCAATTGTAATTATAAATTTTCACCAAAGATGTCAGATTCTTATGTTAATCTCTGCACAATCTGACATTGCCATTCTTCCACTTGTATAGATGTGAACAGTTATCATTTTGTTTGTATGTCACCACAGACAACATAATCAATAGTTTTCATATCTTTCTGTTCACACTTTTTGTTAAAATGAATTTCATGAGTGCTGCTTACTTTTGTTCCACTATGAAACTTGTTACTGCTTGAATAGAGAGTACTTAATCTCAACAATAAACATTATAATGTATGATAGAGCAGTCAAGGGGAAAAAAAAAGTTTCAAAATTTTTTTCCAGTCCCCATTTTACCATAGTCTGTCCTTATCAAATTAATATCTAATAACAGAGACACGAAAGCAACACAATGGATGGCTTTGTTCACTTTAGATGTACTAATCTGAAGCACAAACTGCCTTTCACTCCTTTTCCTTTCATGTTCTGTAATTCTGTAGTAAGGAAATCTTATTTCATGAAACTCAAAGCAAAAAATTTGTAACTGGAAATTACTGGTTTATAAAATATTACATGCCAGCATCAACAATTTAAAGAAGATCCACAAACAGATGGATTGCTTGTTTATTGTTTCCATACCCAAAGAGCCAGGAAGGAAGCCTAAAGATATTCTTTCTGACCTGTCACTCAGGTGAAAGAACCATGCAGGCACATTCAGCTCTTCCTGCAGTTCTGCAGCAAAACTCCCTCACCTCTGAGCACAGTCAGCACAGTTGCTCCGTACCAGAAACAGACACTGATAGATTTTCATAACAGTTGTAAATGACGCTGGTTGAAAAATTGTGCATCATAGGATAGTGGTTCCCGTGCAGGTAAACTTGATCCTTACTGTGCTGATCCATATACCTATTCTTCATGGATGCTACTTTAAAAAAAAGTAATTTTTTAAATCAGTCACCAGGGGCACAAACTGAAATGCAAAGAGGAGAATAAATTTCATGCTGGCATAGGCTTTACTTTAGCTTTTACAAACGAGCACCACTGTACCAACAGTGAAAATGGTCTGGATTTTATATTTGCTGAACTTGACTTTAGAAACTGACTTTCTTGATATGCAGTCAGGTGGAAGTTTCCCTTCCAGGCACCAAAACAGACCAAACTGCTCCAACAGAAAAAACTTTTTTTGGATATAATGATTCAGCTAAGGTTTGAGGCTCTAGCTTCACCAAATATGGACTTTCGACACTTAATACCCAACAGAGACAGTCCAGATCTTCTATTGACAGCACTCAACTGATTTTATCCAGTGTGAACCAGAACCAGTTAAGAGCTGGCTTCATCTACACCTTACCAGCTTACAACTGATATACCTAAAGCATAAATACACTTATATCACCTAACTGTTAGGTTTAGCCAGAGGTTATTACTGTTAGAAACTGCAGGCGTTGCCTTGCCTAGAAGCAGAGAAATTATGAGCTCCCCTTGAACGAGAGCCTCAGGCCTGTGAAGCTGATGCACTTAACTTCGGAAATCCAGCAGTACTCAAGTCTAAGTCTAATGCACATCCATAACCTCTGAGTTACCATAGTATGCTTCAGGCTGCTGAAAAAGCAGACTTCAGAGAATGGTTTGCAGCACAGCAGTACTTCTGTGTATGTGTAATAAACAGTCTCTGAAGTGTCTTCTGACCCTATTTACTCCTGAAAAACTGCATTCATACACACAGGAGTTGCAGAAGTCTTCCTGTGAACTTGCTTTTCTAGCAATTTGCTCTCCACAACAATTGCTTACATCTCACGTGCCCTGCCATACCCTGGCCACTCTAATCTTGGAGCAAAGAATCTTTAGAATATTCACTGCTAATAACAGTCCTTGGAAAATATTCAACAATTTCAAGACTCTATGATACATTTTAGAATTCAGATATTTAACACCACTGATGATTACCAATTTTCCACAATTACCACCAGAATCATTCTATGAGGATTCTATCCTGAGGATACAGATGACCAGGAGATGTGTGAAACTTTTATAAAACATCTTCTGAATGTCTGGCATTTTGATAGAGTAATACTTTGTCTGCTTTTCTGACTGCCTGCTACAAATTTGTATTTGCCTTTGGATATTTTTCTTATGGCAAAAGAGTCTGTTGCAAGGAGACGTGTACCTTGGTTTTACTACAGTGAATTATGCATCTATTCCGAGATCATGCTCTCCCGAATGAACATCCAAGCCTGCTAAAAATGTCTGCCAACATACTGTGAAGATCTGGGAAATGGCACACCCTCACAAATGCCAGATGTAATTCTGCCCACAAGAAAAGTCAGATGGATTCCTCCAATAAATTCCTACTTCTTTTGTCTGCCTCTTGGTTGATATATGATACCACTGCAGATGTATCCAATTTTATTAAAATTTGTCCCATCAGCTCTACTCCAAAAGGAGAATTTTCAGATTTACCCTGAGTTTGTGCACATTTGTTACAAGTTGTTTCTAAGCTGAAACCCAAGTGTTAAGCTTTATTCCATTTTAGTTCACCAAGGCCCATACCTGGTCAGGCAGTCTTCCGTGTCTGTGGTTGTAAAAAACAACTGTATTTTTCTAAGAGTGCTTGTATATTTGAGCTCCCATCTCAGTAAATTTTTCAGTTAGCCCTGAAACTGGAATTATTATGTTGAGTTTGGATAAATTTGAAAAGCTTAATAAATAGTGGAGTTCAAGCTACAACACATCCCACAGGACTACATGCAATCCACAAAGATCTCAGCACAGCTAGCTCTTCAAATCCTAGCAGAAGCTTTGCTAAAGAACTAAACTGGAGAATAACATTCTTCAGTGTTGAAAGCTTAATATTGAAAGCTTTTCCTTAATGAGTGGCTAATAAAGTACTTTTATGGAGATACCAGTAAATCTATAATTACAGATATCACTCAATTCCCCCATCCCAAAGACATACCTAATGTTAATGAGTACACAGGAAATTCACACGGTTGAAAGCCAACACAGCTGTCTATGGTCTTTGCTCAATTTGACACTAATAAAATTGTGAACTACTCTGAAAACCTCATGTCCAAAAAATCACCACATGTTGTAAAAGTATCCAGTTGAAAGTTAAAGTAGCAATTCAAAGTAATTTTGAAAAGGCTTTTAGAGTGAATATTCACTGTAATTTAAGCATGATAACTTACAAGTTATACACTGGAGAACAACTGCATTTGCTACATATTCAAGATTTTCCTAAGAGGGAAAACTGAGGAGGCCAGGTCTGAGCTAGTATTGTAAAATCTTGCACTGAATTACCCATACATTTAAAGACTGATGAAATAACTCCATATAAATAAATTCCCCTCCTTCCTCTGCCCCCCCCAAAATACAGATATAAAATATGCTGCTTATTCTGCACTGTTTCATGTACAGAAACTAAGCTTTTAATTCAACTTGTCTTTCTCTAGTATTACTACCCTGTAGAAAAGCGTGTGTTTTGTTTCTAAAAACGACATTTTTGGTATCATGCCCACATTACTTAGGATTCTGAAGATATTGTCCACAGTCATCCTCCCACTTCCAGTCACTCATTTTGCAACTAGTGTTTGCAGAGACTGATGATCTAGAAAGTCCCTTGTGGTAAGATTTTGTATTCCACTTTCTTTCTTCTCCACTGAGGGTAGTAAGCGCTATTCTATTCACATTTAAAGGAGCACAGAGTATAAAAGTTAGTGATGCCCATGGGAAGATACTTTCCTGTTTGGGACAAAGACAAGATTAATTGTCTTTTAATTGTGTGAGAAACACGGAGATAAATTTTAACACAAGTGTGAAAATGAATTGGGGTTACCATTTTTGTCACTGTGGTGTCACAACTGGCCTTGCGATAGATGAGTCTTAGTTTGTGTATGAAATTAATATACACTAAAAACTTTATTAATGGAAATATTAATTACTCCAGGATGATAACAGACCTTGGAACTAAATCAAATGCTCCTCAAGAGCACACCAGGGATAACTAAGTATTGTTACATGGGTGTCTTTCTCACCTGAGAAAAATACAATAAAGATTCTGTACATTTCAGTTTTTGCAGAAAACTATCCAAAAGTGTATTGGGGCTTCCTGTAGAAAGAGAAAACCTCTAAAAGGGGCCTTTAAAGTTGGCAAAATCAGTAAATTTAATCTATCCACTTTCTTTTGACCTTTAAACCTGACCTAAAAAAAGTGTTCAGCAACATAAATTTGATCTCTAAAGGCTGCTGCAGATCTCATTTTCTGCTGTTTTTCCATTAGGCATTTATGGGACTTGCTGGTGTTACAGGGGACTAGTAAAATGTCGAAGTAATCCTGCAGTTCCTGTGTATGAATTCAGCTTTTCCCTATGAGATGACAACATTTTTTTTGTCTGCCAGGGTTTTTTCAGATACTGGAGTATAAGACTAATACCATAGGTGTGATGTTATTTTTTTTTTCATTTGGTAACATTAACCAGATCTAGCAGTTCAAGTGTTGAAACAAAAGAATTTTTTCCTGAGCCAATAAGGTGGGTTGGTGCACATCTGCACTAATTGAAATCACAGCATAGCTTTTCAGGATAGGAATTGTATCCAAAGCATACAGAGGATTTGAAGATCTTGGTTGTGTGTTTGTACATTCTCGTAAGTGCAGAGGAAAGCAGCTGATTCCATTTATGAACTACGCTGATACATGTGCCTCAATGTACCAGTGATATAATGTACAACTTAGCAAGCTAAAGATTTGCCACCTGTTTTAACAAGGAATAGGAAAGGACAGGTATAGAAGGCAAGACAACAGAAAAGAATTTATAATAAAGATATCTAATTTTCAAGCAGCACATTCAATAATTTGTGCTATAATTCTCAAGGATTAGAGCTAGAGGATAAAAATAACATGTTATTTATTATATCATCCTGCCCTTTCATCCACTGATAACGGCCCTTGACTTCCAAGTTCCCTTCTCCCATCTTTCTGGCTATTGCACTGTTTTTGCATAATGCAGTCAACCCGAATTCACTTTCCACTCCTTTTATGCCATAGTAAATTTTGATGTAAATTCTTCTTTCTGAAGTGTTCTTTTTCTCTTGACTTTGCTAACTTTTCCCTTTTTGATGCTCTTACCTAACAACTCTCTCAGAACCTCTTTTGAAATATCCCCTTTGATAGTACTGAACATTGTTCTACAGGTGGGTTTAACATATCCTTCCACTACCTCTGGCTCCAGCCTATTTTGAGGTAATCATTACCAAACACATTTAAGCTGATGGTGGAAGGACCTTTGTTTCTTCTCTTCTCTCTGTTTTAGTCCTGCCTTATTCTGTCCTAGCTGAGATCTCTATTTTCAAACCACATTCTCAATTCAAGTGACAGCATAAACAAATACTTGAAGTATTTTTTTATGTTGTCACTTGAATTCTTCTAGTAGTTTCTGCATAGAATTTCCTTTACTTATTAGTCACACACAGCTTCAATGGAGCAGACATCACCTTATTCCAAATGCGTTTGAAAAAGAAATACAAATAATTTTCCATTCATCACCTCCCTGAATCGAGTATTCGGGATTTGGCTTCTCTTCCAGGCTTTGATACCCATCTTAAGCCAGACTGTCTGTGAGCATTCACTGCTTGCTACTTCATTTTTGAAACAATTAGCTACCTGCTTTTATCCCATTCTGTCCCACAAGCAGGTGGACAGCTTCCCATAAGCCTCTCCTTTTCCAGACCCACGACAAAACTTTTAGCGCTGGAGATTCTGGGAATTCTGGAATACTCAGACCAACATCATCGCTATGTTCTTATTTTTATGTGCTTTCCCTACTGCACACTCTGCAACAGGAAATATTTCTTTGAGCAGCACCCCAGCAGGGCTTGGATCTGTCATTGGGCTCCAAGGCACTACAACAATAGATGAAAAAAGAGTAAGTTTGAGTGAAAGTTTATAGAGAAAGTTCCAGAGACAGAGAGCAAAGAGAGCAGGGTTTTGAGTGTGTTTTACTCCATGCAACTCACATAATACTGACCACAGTCAGTCCATATGCTGCAACTGTAGTAAAACAACAGAAGAAATGGAGTGGGGTAAAACTGCAATTCTTTTGTTAAACAGCAAAAATAAAATCACTCATTATTGATTTAGTCCTGGAAAACCATAAAAGCGTTTCTATTCAATAATTAAATACTGCACAGCAGAGGGAGTTAAACCAAAGAGAGTTAGGATACTGACATTATCACAAGAGAAGAAAAATTTAGTTCAATCAATGAATTTCAGTGTCAACAGAAGAAAATAAGGATTGTGATCACATACAGTCATAAGTGTTCCTTTGGAAAAAAAAAAATCATATAATTAAAGGTGCTAGTTTCCACATCAAATTCCACTTTGGATGTGGTTAAATTCCAGCTTGGTTAAGTATTTCCTGTCTATTTAATTTCATCCTGTAGATCCAGCTGCACATAGTTATTCCACACTTCCTGTTCTAAACTATCACATAGTGCCATTGTGAGTTATTGAGCAGCTTCATTCTTTTAGATCCTTTATATGATGTATCAATTACATCATCTAGAAAGTGCTTTGAGACTCTGAGAAGTTACCAGAGATGTCAAGTTGTATCCCTAACAAACAACATGTAAGTGCAATCTTAAAAAACCCCCAACTTTTAAAAGGTAATATAAGTAAAGTAAGAACTGTTAGATTATGGCAAATTCTGCAGTGACCAAAAAATAAAAGCCAAATAAAAATTAATTCCAGACAGAGTTTTCAGAAAAGTTACCTCAATCTCATCACAAACAGGCTGCAGTTTCTATGATGGTATCAGGGGAAAAAAATCATAGAGATTTAGAAGCAATACACAAAACTAAAAAACTGATAAATGTATTTTTCTGTATTTCCTCTCTTTCATTTTTTTGCACTATATAAGAAGTAGATGACAAAACACAAGTATATCCTGTCAATCACTCAGTAATACCCTAGCACTCTTACCAGCTCACAAAGGACCAGAGAAGTTGAGTCCTCAGATAACACCTGGTCTAAAAGCCTTAAAAGCATTGAAAAACACTGATCAGTATATAAAACTGCACCATATACAATCCCCAAAGGGAATCAATTCACTTTTTTGCTGTAGTAAGAAGGAGAAATAGCAGTCCTTGACTGTCAAGCTCCCACAGACTCGGTAAACCTGGGCTTACCAAATAGGTTGCTGCTATTTACATTTTTGAATTTGGGATTCAGTCAAATAATCCAATATCAATTGTACCTTGTACTATTCTTCTATTTCCTCCATAAGTCATGAAAACTAAGGCCTCTCCGAACTGAACTCAGAAAACAAGATTCTTTGACGCAAAAGGCACAAGCCATCCTTTAAAATCTTATACAGTTATATGTGCAGAAAGGAAAAAGAAACAGTGCTCTGGCCATGAACAGGTAACAGGTGGCACTCAAGACCATGACCAGAATTACTGGTGCTTCTAAGCACCACAGGCACCAAGTCTGTGCATGGTACAAGAAAAACATTTTTGGAGGACAAGAACGTATTGTCAGTATGGATAAGCAAAGCAACAATACATCTGAACGAATTATGGGTAAAACATTCACCCATCCACATGGGAGCTGTCCCATAACTTTCATTGGTAACAGCCTGGATAACAAAGAGGATAATTTACCTGAACATAGCCCTAATTCCCATCACTTCAAAAGCCCATTTCTGGTTTTGCATCTGGAACATGCGTCAGGAGTTTGGGCCAGCCATGCTGGGAAGTGATGTCCATTTCCGCACTGAAGCTTCATTACCCAAGCCTCTCTGACAGGATGGACTCACAGTGAGCTCAATTACCAGTGATGCAAGTTCAGCAAACAAAATCCCCTCCTGGCTGTACCACAGTGATGAGTAAACTCTGCTACACCCACATCAATCAGTTGCTTCAGTCTTACCCTTCCTGAAGACTGACAGAGGTTCTACAGTGAAGTCCTCAGTGTAGAAGACATCAGCTTGGACAACACCTCTAATCACACAATCTGCTGATGGGCACATGATTTGTGGAGAAGTAAAAAAGGCACGGACATAACTTCAGCAGAATGCATCCCTGTGACACTGATTGTTTATTAAAAGGAATAAACTAGTTAAGACAGGCACCTGGACGTAACTGTAAGAATTCTGCACAAACATTTTATAGAAATGTTTATATGAACTAGTTGGTAGCTACCTTCTGCCCCTTTTAGCCAACATACAGGAGCATAGAACTTATTCTAGTTTCAGCCTACAATATTTACATAAGGTCTATCTACACAGCATTGCCGTTTTCTCAAAAAACCTAGTTGTAACACCACTTTTCTATGACATTCTAACAAACGGATTTCATCATTCAAATGGTTTGAACCAAATTCATGTTCTTGAAAGAAGTCAGTGCTCACTGTGTCTCAAAACATGGACAAACACACAAGACCAACACATGCTGCCTGTGATACCATGTTTCTCGTAAGGCATCAAAGGGTTTGGATGTGGTAACAATACTGGTGGAAAATCCATTTCCTACCAATACCAGAGACAACGTGTTAGTAAGACAAATTGGTAAGACACATAAGAAAGACAAAGACTTGCTATGATTTCTTCAGCACATTTCAGACTAATGACCCACAATAGTGAAGGACCTACGGGTTTTACAGGGCAGATCAATGCTTATATGCAGTGAACAGCTTCTCTTGACTTTCGTTATACAAATTACGAGTCGCTCTGGAGAAATGGAAACAGCACACTAAGTAAATGTAATTTCTCTTTTGTTTACACTTCTGTAAATCACAGTACTTGAATACTAAAAAAGTTTCTCCACTCAAGTGAGGAGAAACGAAAGAACTTAATACCATCAAAAGTTGCAAACATGGAAATACATGTCAGTGAATCTAAAAATGTAAAAAAACCCCTGGACACAGAGAGACAAATTGGGAGACACCAGTTAAGTTATTTTCACATTCAACCTCAAATCAATTTTACTGCAACATGCACATAATGTTTCACATCAGTGTAACTTAAAATAAAATTTACTTTATTCTTTCTAAATGTATTTGCTGATGAAGGGAAACATGACCAAACAATGAGTCTCCATTTAGCAGTGGAAACACAGAAATTATATTTGCTTTTTTATTAAAGTAACATGTGAAAGATGTATTACAGATTGAACTTCCTTTTGGAAACTTTAGCTGCCCTGGGAGACAACACAGCCTATAATATTTCTTTACTAAGAATATCCATAATAGTTTTGGAAAGGTCTTAAAATAAAATCTAAAATATGCATGAAATATATGTTTTTCATGAGTTCTTTTTTTCCCCTGTCTTTTCCTTATGAGCTCTAAACTGCCAATTTTAATGTTTTAATATTTAATTCAATTCACTCAGTGTTTTCACCCTTTGCCTTGTAGGACTTAGGAGAGAAAGGTTGAAAAGTTAAAGAAAAGGGGAATTTATCTAATTAAATGGAAATCTTTTAATGATGTTATGAAACCACTCAGAGCAATGTTTTAGATTTGCTCCTGCTGTTGTTTGAAGCTGTGGTGTTAAAAATGCCCTGGTTAGAGTTACAGACCGTTCTAAAAAACTGTGAGGAATTTATGTAGGATTTAAAACAGACACATGCTTTTAAAGTCGAGAACCTTCAAATACTACAGCTAATCCACACAATAATTCAACAACCAACCATGCTCAAATTCCTAACAGATACCATATGCAACCTGTAATAAAAACTGCATCAAGGTACTTCAAGCAATGGGATAATTTCATTTTCCACTTAAGAGCCCTATTTACTTTTAATTAACAAACACTTATAAGGTGCATGAAAATTATTCCACCATTTTGCATACAATGCTTATACTGAAATGGTTCCTGAAGATAATTTACTTTCTGAAGAGATTGAGTTTTCAAGTAGATTCATGATGATAAAATTACCTATCACTTATCAAAACATACTTGACAAACATATACCACAACAATGCTTTTTGTTTTCTGTAACTACAACAAAAAGAAAGGACAAAGTGACCCATCTGGTTCAGAAGTAGCAAAGGTACAAGTTAAAAAGCAATAAGGAAAGCGACCTCCAGAGTTCAATGTCATGTATCCTGTAATACAAAATGGTGCTTTGACAATACAGAAACACACTGTAAGGATACACTGAATTTAATGGTTTAGCCTTTACATTTTTCTATCTACTTTTTCATTCTAATATCCCTGCTCTCAACATCCTCCTCCTCCCTGAGGATTACATGTCTTCTAGAATTGGACTTTCTCACAGGAATAATTGTGGTAATAAAGCTGAACCCAAATTCCTGTAGTAGTTAAAAAAATGTACTTCATACAAATAACAGGATGTAATTCCTCTTTTGACTGTCTCTTTAGTTAAGCAATATATTTAGTTGGCTAAATAATTAGGCCATTGCTTAATGTGAAGATTTTTCAAATGTGAATCTAATTAGCCTAAGTAAAGAAGGTATTTCATGGGAAATTATTTTTTGCCTTCAAGGAGATGATTCTACACTCAGTGAAATTGTGTCATCTTATTAACACTCAGCTTGTCTGGTATAGGTCCTGAATGATTTACTCCTGTACTCTGTTCCAAATTACAGATTTAGTAGCTCTTGAATAACAGCAATCTCTACCAAAATTCTCAGGATTTCTATTAAAATGCTATACTTCACAGCAGCAAAAATTTGACAGTGGGAATATATTTTTAAAAATCAGTACAAAACTCTATTATGTCAAATGAAAAATTTCTTTAAACAAATGAATTAATTGTTCATTATTATGATGGGAACTTGACGCTCTTAAGTGAGGAGATTCAACTTCAGATCAACGAAGTCCATAACTGCTGACAGCCACAAGATATCAGGACACCAGAAGACAGACACATTTCCCCCCTCATTTCCTTAAACATTTAAGGAATATCTGATCACTATCAGATACAGAGTATTTGCCTAGATGGATTTTTGCCCTGGTCTACTATGATGGAATTTGTTTTGCTGATATGAGCAATTGGAAAGATTTTAATGTATCCTTGGGCATAGCAGCCTTTTACTCTATGAACAGATTATAATTCTACACAGCACAACTATTTAATAAACACAGCATGCACTAAAAAAAGTATTTAAACTCTTCCATAAAACACCAAAAGTTCAGTGGTAATTCCTAAAGATGGCATAAATATGACTATACAACTGCAGAAAGCAAAAAATCTCACACTGTCCACCTGAGGTAATCAGTACTTTGCAGCAACATAGATTCCCCCTCATGAGAGCATGGGAAAAAAGGAAACAAAATGAATAAATATACCACATATCAAAAAATTATTTGTCCCAATAAAATCATTTTCATTTTAATTCACTTTATAACTAATTAGAAGGCCTAAATTTTGTGTGCTCCCTTCTTCTGCTTCTGGCTAGCCACACTGCCAAAATTCACAAAGGTTTTTTTGGACTGTAGAGTATCATTTCCCTCATACTAACACTTCCACAAACTTCAGCAACTTACTTAGTGCTCACTGAGAGGAATCATGATCACTCCATCTTCAAAAGTCTGGTTCACATATCTTAAACAAATTATTTGGGAGATAACACTGTACTTCAGCTGTCACTTCCCTCAAAGAACTACTTTTCAGAGTCCAAAATAGAATTTAAAAATTCTTACTCTTACAAATTAAACATTTCAATTAAAGTACTTCTAAATTATTGCTTAATTCTAGGTTTGAAAGCTGTGGTTTTTTCTATAAGCTACTCAATAAAATGGTGCTTTGTCTTTTTTTTTCTGAAGTTGTTTTATGAACGGATGAAGGAAAAATGATCATAAAACAAAGTAATTTCTAAAAGCAAAATTATTGACTTCAACTGAAATGCTTTCCAAAGATTTTTAATTGCCCTAAATTTGTGAAAAACTACCCAGGAGATCAACAAATTCATATCAATGAACTGCATTATACTATTGAGAGAACCCTTGGCCTCAAGCCAGGGAGAACAAATAGAAAGGACCATTTTCACTTGGCTGCAAATCATCAAAAAGCTAAGAGAAAGCTATGCAGTTAAAGTGACATGTTTGTATGGTGGGAAAAAGATCAAATATTGATCGTCCAAGCTGAGGTAATTAGAGCAGTTGTCAAGGAGATGTGATGCATGTCGTTAGCCCTACAGAAATGCATCTTTGTTTTATATTGAGTGAATTAGCTGTTCAGCAGTTGGCAGCGATTTTTTCTTTTCTTTCTTTAAAAGGCCATACACCATTTGGTAGTAGCATATTCCTGCAATTCAAATTTTTTAAAAATAAACATATACAAGTACACTTTAAAGGCGTTTTCTAAATATTGAAAGTTTTTCTATATAGACTTTTATGGCTATTTTTTCAATTGGATGTGTAAAACATGCCTCTTCCCAAGCTTATACCAGTGTAAAGCCTCTGACTGTAAATGGAGAGAAAGACGCATGACGTGGAACTGAAGCGCCTGCTGTTTTATTAGAACTCTTCCACCTCACCCTAGGCAGTAAGTCCTTGCAGATTAATGTCAGTCCACTGAGGACTGGAAGCTCACACCACTATGGACACCACAGAGACCCATCTGCTGGAGCTGGTGCCACTCATGCATTTCATTCAGCAGTGAAATGCTGCCACTTCCCCAGCAGCGAGCCCGCAATGCCGAGATCTTGGTGTGCTCCCCTCTCCTCCGACAGCCGGAGCCCAGCTGGCAGCAGCAGCCTCTGCTGTGGCCTGGCCTTGTCAGCACTCGACCCCGGGACACTTGTGCCAGTGAAGGTCAGAACAGAATGTGGCACCTTCCAGAAACAGGTGACTCTGAAGGGGTACCAGACTCCCTACAAAGACATGGCCCAAACCAACAGGTGCAGCTCTGCAAACTGGATTTATACATTTCAGTCATCAAATCTGTATCTATCAACAAGGATAGGACATGTAGCCTTTATGGCAACTGCATGTGTCAGGTCTAACCTCTTCAGACAAAGAAGTGTTGCTTCTGATAGACATTTACTAAATATCTTCACCTACTGCACTAGTGGCAAAAACCCCTCACCCCAATCCCCCCAAATCAATTCCCCCAAAAATATCCCCAAATGACAAAAGGTGAGATGTACAAGACCTCAATTCACAACTGCAAAATGCCCCCAGGGAAAACAAACCATCTGACACCTAATTGGGAACTTAATTTCCTATCTCAGGGATTTCCCTTCAGTGTCATACAACTATTTAAATGGTTTCATACTTCCAATTATAAGCATGTTCTCAGTTGTGTATGGTTTTGTGAAACTTCCCACTTGGGCCAAAATTTGTCAGTGCTGGATGTCTTCTTTAAGCAAAAATAATAATCTTTCCAGGAAATGTTAAGCAGAGGACTTGAAAGGAAGGCATGCAGTAACTCTGACTTGAATTCAATTCTCCATAGGATGACAAACATGTGAGGACCACGCTTTATCTTAACGTGCTGCTACATTTTTTTAAGTAGTAAAGACTGAGAGATATTAATTTGATCAAATCCAGCAATTAATTTTCTGAAGACAAAGTCACTTCTACAGGGCTATCTTGCAGACATTTCTCTCACAAAAATCTGGTCTGAAAACCATCTGAAGAGAGTATAGCAAACAGTCACCTTCCAGTAGAATATTGAACTAAGCCTCAAAGCCTTGTTTCCTTACTATGATGATCCCAGATTTTTATTTTTTAAATACTTATCACCATTTTAAAGCTTCAACAATAAGCACTAATGGTAGATTTTCATACTGTTTTCAAGAATTCAGAAAATTTTTTATAAAGAGAAAACAAAACACAGCTGCTCAACCCACCAATAAAAAAACCCCTCAGCATATTAATATACAAAATGAAATAGCCTGTCTTTACTGCTTTGCCATGTCTTTAGTTCATTCCAAGTAATTCAATAAAAATAACTAGCTTTAACAGAAGCAGACCAGGTACTGGAGTTGATACCTTTTCACAAGCCTCTGTTTCTTTTAAGCAGAGCTGTACAGAATGCACAAAGCTTTTGCTTCCTTTGGTCATTTACTCTTCTCTACACAGAATCAGATTCCTGGAATACCTATTTGCTGGAAAAGGAACACATTATCACCACTTAGTTTAAATACTACCCTTCTTATAAAAGACAAACTAAATTAAAATCTTGAGCCAAGTACAATATTTCATCAGTCTGGATGCCATGGGGCTCCATAACATGGCAATAAATATGGCAAAAATAAAGACCTACTAAGCAATCAGATCTCAGACTGAGAGGCTGGCAGCCACTGGACTGCATATTGTTAAGGAAACTTCCCTGTCTGACCATCCAGGAGCCACTCTGGCAGTCACATCTGCACCACCCATGCTGGCACCGAAGGCCCTTCACAGCGGGCAGCTCCAACGGGACTCCCTGCTCATACCACACATGGGCAGATAAGGTTTCCTCACCAGCTCAGTTCCCAAGCTTCCCACAGCAGAGCCTCAGATGACCAAATCCTCCAAATAGTTTAATCTTGGTGCAATAACTAAATAACACAGTAACAATTTGAGCTGGTGCCTCCAAGAAGGAACAACAAAAGGTTTTTATACCCTCACAGTCCAAGCATGGGGAAGTCTGGGGTCATCGGCTCCTGCCATGTCCCTGAGTGACCGGTCTCCTGGCTCAGACACAGCTCCCTGAGCCCTTCGTTATGCAAAGTGCTGGCAGCTCACGGCCTCTTGATCGGGCTCCCACCAGAGCTCAACCTGCAGCTCCCACTGCAGCTGCACCCCGAGCCACTGCACTGAATCTGCTCCTTAACAATATCCTTCCTGATAAATACTTAAGCACCTATTTCACATTTGCATTCCTGTCATAGCCAAACTCAGAAAAGTCTTTTTCATTTTTTTCTGCCATTAGAATTTGGTTGAAAACATGATGACACCAAAGTAAAAGCTATTCTTCAGATTGTGAAAAATTGCCCAGAAGAAAAAGTTCTTGTTTAAATTGTTACAGAATTTTATTTCTTTACTGTGTATAGAAGGAAAAAATATTTCCCATTTGTCATTAGAGTACCAACTTCCCTAGTTCATCCTAATGGAGCCCCAAATTTGATATATCATGAAAACTAAAAGAAAAGCAACCCAAAAGGCCAAACAAACTACAAACCCAATAACCACTGAGCACAGCTCTGATATTCCACTTTCTTATATCATGCACACGGTCAATACTTGTCACATGTAACAGTGCAATGATTCAGAGTAGTCTTGTCCTTCTAAGACAATATTTTCATGCAGACTGTATACTGTAAGGTGATAGTTATTCTCAAAAAGACACCGACATTATACAACAGGGGCAATATACTGGTAAAAGAATCATACCACTAAGAATATTTTATGGATACTGCCAGCTAAATGTTGAAAAATGCTAAATTTTTAATGTAACCAACTGCATATTTACTATATTGCCATCTTGATCAATAATTAAAGTATACTTGTCAGAATACATAAACAAGAAACGTGATTTCAAATATCTTCATTTATTATGTTTGTTTACTTGCTTCATCCAAAACCTAATCCTATTTACACATCACTGAAGCTAAGAGTTTCAACAGCACAGTAAATACCACACATTGTGTTTAGCATAATGAGACCTTTAGATCTGCACACTATTTCTGTTTCAGTTCCAGTACTGAAATTAGGATTCCTCTTACAACGTAAGTAAAATTTTTGGCCAACAAAAATGTTTTTTTCACAAACAATCAGCTCTTTTACTTACTACAGGCACAAGGCAGTTGGCCTCTGAACAGAAACAAGGGCAGAATTTCCTCTTCATGTCCTGCTCACAACATTAGACCTTTAATCTTATGTGCTGAAAACTGCATCAAGCTCACGAATCTCTCAAAAAAAGAAGGCCCAGCAATGGGCTCTACCTCCATCTGCTTAACAGCAAGGACAGACAGTTCAACAGCTGCAGAAAAGAAATCATAAGGTGGCATGCACTGCCCTTTAGTGGTTGTAGAAATCCTCACCCATGAAGTACACAACTGTTAGATTATCACTAAGAAGAGCACACTTTACTGTGCTTTTCTGGAAAAATCCCAGTATGTGCTTCCAAAACTTGCCTTTCTCAACAGCATGAAAACTACTAGTCTCATTTCAATATAACAAATACTTCAGGAAAGGATTTCAGGGGATATGTCTAAATGTGCCATGGTTTCTGACTCATCAAACTGCAGAGCAGGATAAGAAAGGAGCAGGCTTAAGAAGACATGAAAAGAGAAGGGCTGAAATTAAAGAGAAGGACAAATGTATTTATTTATCCTTTTAACACTGGACACTCTCTAGGGCTTTTACAAAAGATACTGGCATGTAAGATATTAACTACTTTTGAAATTACTCTTGATGACCATCAGTATTACCAGGCACCCAAGTAGCTTTGAGTACTAAACCCTTACACTTCTCTTTCAATTTACTGAATTTTTCATCTAGGTAACTTCACATTTGTTTTCCCACTCATGTCTTTAGTCAGCCAGTGATAATTGCTATTTGACTTCAACAGAGTATGTAATGCTTCCACAGTTGTAATTCTCCACAGTTATTTTTTGTAGCACCCACAGTTCCAAGACTGCAGGAAAGAGCAGCATGAACTCTGAAAGACCTGATCTACGCTGTCTACAGGTCAATAGTTGCCAAAGTTTCCTCTGGTTACTATGAAACACTGAAAGTTTTAATAGAAGTTTAAAGCTCATTTGAGGGAAACACTAGCACACCTAGGCTAGTAAAGCGGGAAATGAATTTAGTTTAATTTTAAGGTCTTCTCTGGGCTAGCCGGCCAGTTGTAACTGTCACGTCCTCTACGTGCAGACCGTGGCACAAGTCCATAGTCCCTGTTAGCCAATTGTCACCTGATCTCTTTTGCTTTTCAACAGATTCACCCATAGTCTTACTACATAGTTGTTTTACAATTTTGAGTACAGAATGACCTTCTGCAGTAATTATTATGAATTTGGTAAAAAGGGTATGCACTGAGAATCCACTGGCAGTTGAAAATTATGGTAGCTGTTCATTAGTTACATGTCCTGCCAGGAAAAGACCAAGTAATATGAAAGCCTCCAAACTACTCTTGTATCCTATCTGTAAGTAGAACAGATATATGTTACTAAAATGAAAGACAGTTTTACAGTATTTTGCTAAAGAAAGAAGATGCATCGCCTGTTCACAAAGGAAAAAAAAAAAAATAGAATTTTACAAAACCTGGATTTTCTCCAGCTCTCTCCTGTACAAAAAAAAACTTCTAGATTTTGCAGAGAATGGATTTTTAACAGCAGTTTTTAACAGTCCTGTTCAAAAATGGAATGGAAGTTTGTCTACTTTTTTCTCCTTGAACATCTTCAAAAATAAAATTAGTAGAAGCAGCACAGTGAGAAGTAAAGCTGTCTTCTTCATGCATTAATGTGCCATTGACCAGATAAAGTAAGACGATAAGACAGCGTGGCTAATTAGTCTTTAAAACATGCACCTTAAAAAACATTATTACGTGAAGTAGTTATATTTGTACTTTAAAAAAATGTATCCATTCAGTTTATTTTCACTATTTTCTCAGAGGTAGCATAGTGAGGCTGGACTCACCCTGTTTAAAATCTGTAAAACCTGGCACTCACTGTGTTGTACTGGATAAAACACTTGTGAAACAGAGGTAGCCAGTTGGGAGTACCAGACAGAAGGTCTTTGGCAGAACTTCATTAATGAATCTGGGCCATGACATTCAGTGGAGCACTTGGAGCATCCAAGGAATAGCAAGGAGTTAAATTCTATAAGCTTTAAGTTATTATGGGCTGCTCTCCAAAAAGCGTGACTTCCAATACTTGAGCATGCAAGCCAGATTTAATTTCTGGCTCCATCTCACAATGTTGTATTAGTTAATTCAGATGAACCAGAGATCCTCATCTACTATAAAAAACAAGAGCTAGAACAATATAAGTGTTTCATAAACTGCAGCAAAATTAATTAGCAATTGATGAGAGAAAGCAAAATCAATAGTGTCCTGCAGCAATTCTGCATCTGTGCTGGCTTCTTGCAAATTTTGCTGGCTGCTGAAAACCCCCCAACGACAGAAGATGCATGTATTTTTTTTGTTAATAACGCACTATATATTACTATGTTTTTTATTATCTTCATCTAAAGTATGTGTTAAGTGTTGTGTATGTGTGACCAGGAAACAAAGTTTGCTTTAACTTTCTCTATGAGTACTTTGCAGGCTGAAAGTACCAAATCTAACATTCTCTAGGGAAAACGTATCATGAGATAAAAACTAAATGTTATTTCTCATGTCTGAAAAATTATTTTAAAAATTACAGTAAGATTTCTGTTATAATAAAGAAAAATTTGATGTTACATTCAGAACAAATTGCAAACTATATATAAAGCAGATACCATCCTGGTATCTTTAGGAAAAACAAAGCTTGACACTCTGAAGGATTCCAGTTAGAACAGAAAGACAGACATATCTGTATGTACCTGTGCACATGCACAGAATAGATCTCTACTCTTGCTCAGATGGCCAATAGTTCCTGATGGTGACATCTCTCATAAGAGTCATCACCTCTTTGAAGCACTGTCCAATGAAGTGGCCTTGGTCTTGGGACAGCAAAGCAGAATTTTGATTTTTAATAATGTTACATATAACTGGATTTTTGCAGAACATTTTCTTGGAAGATGCCCCTAATTTCTTCAGAAATACAATTCATAGTTTCCTTTCTGAGCACATCGCAATGAAAAAAGGGAGGGATGGGTCCCAGGGGTATATCATATATATAACTACTGGTGAATACAAATGGAAATTTTGGCTGAAGAAGTTATCCCTGGGGCAAATTGTCAACAACAAGGTAAATAATAATACTTTGCACTTATAACAGAAGCTGAGAAGGTTTTACAAGTGTTATTAAATTAAACCAAACAGCAAGTTTCCAAGCCAAGGTTCTGAGAAAAATTCTAACTGTACAACCAGGAAGCAGGTGTTTTTCATGGCTCCAGACTCAGTATCTTCATCTCAAAGAAAAACTTTCTTTCATTCCCCCTCTTCCTCCTAATAATTCTGGAGAGAACACTTACATTTTGCAATTAAAAGAAGACTCACATTAATTATTTGCTTCCAACTTTGTCACCTTCCTCATCTTTTTCGCAATCTGCCATTGAACATTCAGTCATATTGAAAGGGTCAACATCACACTACTGCTACTTTGTGAGAACTTTGTGCTTGTACTGAGAAATGCAATGAAACAACTCACTTTTTGGTAAAAATGAATCATAAACTTTACTATTTTCTATTACAAAGGGATAGACATCTGAAGAGGAAACACCTGTTATTTTTTTTTGAGCTCTCAAATGTCATAATGAGCTTGTGCAAAACCCACTGCTTTTTTTTCGTAAGAAAAACCTAAGGTAGCCTAATAAGCCAAGCTTTTTAGTGATGAGGTAAGAGGTAGAGCAGAAACAAAGGTGGGTGAAACATCTTCCTATTGCTTTTTCAGTCACATGCCATTTTCTGCTATCACAGAAACAAAGTAAGCCCACAGACATTAACTGAAAATGACTGAAGAACATGTACTGCAGAAAACCTGTTGAATAAGAATGAAACTGATTGCCATTCTTAGAAAAGTGAATAGGCAAAAAATACAGAAATTACCTGACTTTTCTCTCTTTTTTGTTTCCTTTTAAAAAAACTAGTGGGCACTCAAGTCATGTGCCTCTAAAGGAAAAAGAATTTACAGTTCTAAAAAACTGCAGTTTTTTCAGCTGTATTTTAGTAGTTTAAGCAACAAAACCAGTTCCTTATGTGTAGAACAATAACAGTCTGATTTTGCTGAAGTTAAATGAGACTTTGTCCAGCTTTCAATGAGACAGAAACAGACTGTAAGGCACATTTTGTATAATCACTTCTAACACAAAGATAAAATGCATGTAGCTTTTATCTGTTCTCTTAAGGTTAAGTGTGCATAGATGGACATCATTTTGCCAAATACACAACAGGATCGCTTTTTCTTATTCATTTACCAACATCCTAAATTGCAAAAACAATATGCTCATGTACTTAGGAGCAAACAGTATTATCTGCCTTGGCTAAAAATGGGCTATTGTTTTTGAAATTTGTTTTGCATTATCTTTCTTAACCTGAAGATACACAGGAAAAATTACAGCCCAGAATTTTCTTAAGCAAATACATAAACAGGGTGAGAAATCTTCTCCCCCTTCCCCAGCCACAAGTTTCATTCAGTCTCACACTGAATAAAAGAGGCAGGTTACAATGACACAGTTAACAATTCATTTTAATACATTTAACAATACTTAATAATTTAACTCAGCAATCATCACGTATTTACAAACATGTAAATGCATGCTTTAGTTATGTAATTAGTCATAAAACAAATATACAGTATATAACATTGTAATTAAGCATAGATTTATTAATGACACATAACACTTGTAACTAATTAATGCACACAGTTAATCATTAAATATCCTGCTAAGTGCGTATTAGGATGTTTCTACCCATGGACATCTGATATTTTCCTTTGTCAGCTGCCTGATATCTTCACATTTCAAAACAGCAAGGAATATAAAGAAAGGTAAAGACCTCTGAACAAATTATTTTGTATGATGAATATTACTTCAGATTTCATTGTGTTACCACTTCACAATTAGAAATAACACAACGGCTTCTGTCTTGGAATGCTTACAATCTAGTAATTTAAAATCTCTAAATCAGGAAGCTCTGCTAGATCCAGATAACTTGTATTTTTTGTTAGTATACACCTTTTTTCTTTTAATAGATATTTGCATACAAAAGTAGTTCTTTTTCAATGACAAAGCCTTTTATTGATTGAGGAAATTTTCTCTACATCAGAAATGTGCACTAACTCACGAAACCTAAAGCTTGCAACTCATCTACACTTGACATATATAGAATTTAGGGTAGTTGTGCATCCTGTGCAGATGGGCTGCTGTTTCTTATTAATAATGTTTTATTATTTATTCATGTTGTGGTAATGTTCAAAGTCTCTGATCTAGATTGCAACTTCATTATAGTACAGGTGATCTATACATAAAGGGTGACTCAGTTCCTGCTCTAAAACACCAACTTGAGAAAAACTGTAAGTGAATGAGATATAAGGTACAAGGAAAGTAATTAAGAGCACAGACAAACTTTCTATTAGTTACCTATTGTTTTTATAACCTCCATAAATTCCCTATTGCCTTTCCATTTCCTCCTCTGTCACTGTAAATAATGTAACAATTATGTCTCTTTTCTCAATTTCATGTTTTAGCTACAAGTCAAAAGGAAAAAAAAAGAAACATACTGCATTGAATCAGACTGCTCAATTTACCTGGTACAGCATTCCCCCCATGGATAGCTGTACAAATCTCCCACAGATATTTAGCACCTCCTGGTACCTCCTCCTGTTCGAGGAGGAGTGATGGCTATTGCCATGTATGCCATGACTGGTTATTCCAAACTCTGGAGTTAAGCCAGCTGTTGCTCTTGATGTCTTCTCAACTTAGTCCTACCCCAAGAATGTTCCTCTGCCTTGCTCCTGAGGGGCACATCCTACTTAGAAGTTGTTTAGGGGTTATATTTCTTTCCTATATACTCAGGTTTTCTGCAATGTTTTCTAAGTGTCAGCTTCACCACCATGAATACTTCTGGTGTGATTTCATATTTTAAGTCCCACACATACCCTCTGTATTCCTCGCTTGCCCATCTTTCCCCCTCGCCTTGCTCCTCATTCCTGTCTGCAAGTCCCCTCTTTCTGCCTTTGCTAATCAATAGCATGTCAGCATTTATAAAACAGTACAAGTGTCTGGAAACAGGAAATGAAGCTCAAGGATTGGGAACACGAAGGTATCCAAATATATATGAATATTTCCATTGGCTCTGAAACCTGCACACGCGACAGAGCTTGGTTGAAATGTGTTTTTCTGTAATAAGACCAAAAGTAACAAGTGTCCTCATGACCTAATCTCACTGGTTAGTGAAATCTTCACAAATATCTTAAAATATCACAGAGATACTATAAAATTTATAACCAATGGATCACATACCTTTTACCAAATGCAGAAGACTGGATTCTAAAAGATTAAGATTTTTTTAATTTACTAAATGAATAATTCTGTAAGCTTTTCAAGTATTTCAATTAAATCAGTGACAAGTTTATCAGCAAGCTGGATGAGAAGCAGCTGCTTAGTATGTTTAGGTAGGTAACATTTTTGTTTTGTTAATTACATTTCCAGTAATAAGGTACATATCCTGTATTTTTTAATATTTTATTGTGAAGGGAACTTCTACTACTGCAAATACTGGAATAAATCTTGGTGGGATTAATGTGTAATTTATTTGACAGTAGCTACATGATAGATGTCCAGAGCATATGAGATCAAAACACTGAATCAGTCATGAGCACATGCATGTCATTATCTTAAGAGAAACAGTATGCTCCATTTCTACTTCTGAAGAAATGATTCAAATTTCAATCCAACAATCTGAAATTTTACTTGAAAACAATTAAGCTGCTTTCTCATTGTGAGAAAAAACAGACATCATGAATATCTAGCAAGCATTAATTTCTACAGTGTTTGGTTTCTTGGTGTTTTAAGGTTTTATTTGTTTCAAAAACAAACCCCCAAAAAACCAACAACCTCAAGATGAGCAAAGGCTAACAGATGACTAAAATGATCATGTTCAAATTGCCCAGAGAATTTTATCTTGACCTGAGACCTTGATTAAATAAATATATATATACACTTATCTCCCCCTTAGAAAACAGGACATAAATGCATTGTGAGCAGTGCAACACAATCACACATACAGCAATAAAGGCACTGTAAACAAAGCATATTAAAACTTTCTAATAGAAGCCAGTAAATGTGTGAAGCACTAAAGGTATTTTTTTTTTGAGGAAGAAATGCATGCTGTGGACTGGCACATTGATCTCCCTCACTGGCTGCAGAGTCCCTGCCCAACCTCAACATAACACAGCATCAGATGAGTAACAGGCACTCATCAGGCCTCTTTGTCATGTCCTTACAATTTGAAATCCCTGAGCTGAGACAGGACAATAAATGAAATAGAGTTAGAATTACACAGTTGATGGTCAAAGACACTGATAAAAATGGCAAGTCCAGTGGGCAGTGATAGCTTCACATATACAGACAATTCTACTAGAGAAACATGCTTTAAAACATGCCTTACTATTTCAGGGATGCTGTCCCACTTTAAGCTATTACAGATATCTTTCAAAACCATCTCTGTAAAGACAAGCCACAGGCAGATGCTTATCCAGGAACTTTTCAAAAGGAATTCAGAGTACCCCAAATAACTTTTAATTCAGTAACAACTGAGGGGCAACAAAAGAAGAATGCTAGTAACAATACTAGTGGAGATGGAGGGGCAGGCACTGAACTCTTCCCTGGTGACCAGTGATGGGATCTGAGGGAATAGCCTGAAGCTGTGTCAGGGAAGGTTTAGGTCGGATATCAGGAAAAGGTTCTTCACCCAGAGGGTGGCTGAGCACTAGAACAGGCTCCACAGGCAAGTAGTCACAGCACCAAGGCTGCCAAAGTTCAGAGGTCATTGTTTGGACAATGGTCTCAGGCACATGGTGTGATTCTTGGGGCATCCTGTGCAGGGCCAGGAGTTGGACTTTGATAATCCTCGTAGGTCCCTTCCAATTCAGGATATTCTATGATTGTAGTTTTTGCACAACTCACTCAAAGTTGAACAATCTCTTGGCATTATAGTGAAACATCTGAATTTAATTTGGATTTTAGCTTCCTTGTGCTAAAGATTTTTCCAATCACTGGTTTTTGGCAAGAGCTGATGGGCAATATATACTATTTGGATTTGTGTTATTAATTGTATTTAGACTGCAAAAATAGATATTTCACTCCAATGGAAGCTCTGCTGGATGAAATAATGGGGCTTACATGAAGGGTAGTTTGCAGCTCTCCATTTGTTCTTATGTAAACTGTCGTATTTTCTCACAAAGCTGAGCATCAGGTGTTTACATCCACATTATTCTGCCCAAACCCCAAACTTGTCCATCTTAGCAAACTTATTACTTCTACCAAAACCAAAAGTAGCATGGAAACAAGGAGCAGCACAGTTGCTCCTATAAGTTCTATACACAAGGGAAGTCTCTCTGCAGAATAACAATTCTTTACAAATTTTTTAATGTTTCAGAACATTCTGGAAAACAAGCCACAACTTTCAATAGGGAGCAAAGGTATGTATACTTGTACAAAGATCCATCCAGTCCCGTGTCCTACCTCTACTAATGGCTATGAGTGGACACACACAGGGAAAACAGAGAACAAGGCATGCTGCATTTTTCACTTTCTCCACATAATCTTCCAGCCTTCAGCTGTTTCCAGCTCAAAAATTTTCCTGAGCACACTGTCATTTCTCGTGTAAGGCAATACTCTGTAGATCCATCTTTCAAGAACCCATCTTGTAAGCAAACATCTTGCATCCACAAACACCTTTGCCAAAGCTGTACCATGTCTACTACCTGTATTTTTTTATATCTGGCTTCTACTAGCTCGACTAAGTAACACTGTAGTCTCACCTTGCAAGAGAGCGAACAGTTGATTCTTATGTATTCTCTTACACCATGACTGGTTTTTTCAGCTTCTGTAGTTTCCTCCTTTCAACTGCTACTTTTCAAGAAAGCGTTCTATGCTCCTCCTCATACAGGAACCATTCTTTATCGTTGTTTATTGCCCTTCTCTGAACTTTTCCCAGTCCTATTACAGCCTTTTAGAATTGAAAGAACAGAACTCCCAGCATTGTCCAAGGTGTGGATTTCATTGATGACTTAATGGTATTTTGTCTTCCGTATCTTTTTCTCTAGTCCTTGCTTTATGATTCCTAATTTTTGGGTTGGACATTGTTTAGTTTGCTTCTGTTTTGGCCAGCTGAGAACTATTCCAAGTGCCTCTGCTCCTCCACACCAAGCATAACAAGGGTGTCTGGTCCTCTGCATGGTTTTGCTTTGAAGACTGCTCCTATTCTATGGCATTCCTTCCTAATGTAGACATAGTTGTATTAGTTGGATATCCTTCACCCACAGGTTTGTTGAGCCCTTCTAACAGCACAAATTGGATTGCCCTTTGCAGAAGCCATACCGACGTCTCCCTAGTGAACTATATTTAGCCAGGCATTCATTAATTCTGTTTTATTATAGTCTCTACTAAATTTTCCGGGTAAAATTTCCACCTTACATGCCTGGAAATCCCTAGAAACTTCAGGGATTGCCTGAACAACAGGATTATCTCTAATAATCTGAACCAAAATGTTTAACTACTTGCTAGGGAAAATATTCATACAGAGATTCCTTTGTGTATGATTAGAATCCTCAGACAATGTGTTCTAAAAGACAAACATACTCCTTTTTTTCAAGGAAAGGAAATTACAGAAATGTTTTTATCTTGACCTTAGATAAGGTGGTAATAGATACAGTTGTCAACCAAACCAACAGAAAATATTTTTGTACCCTAGACGTGTTTTCAGTTTCAACTTTCTGCTCCCCAAAATTACTTTTTAAAAAAAATTTTAAAGTAGGGATATGACCAAATACAAATATTTGCTACAGATATGAACAGAGTCATACATGCTTCTTCTACATTAACGTATAGGAAGGGAACAATTTGTCTCTACCTTTCAGCTACCACACTACATATGAAGATTGCACTTTCTGGTAGAAGGATGAAATACAATTGTATCATCTCTGATTGCCACAAAGCTGCAGCTTAAAGTCATCTCTATTTATTAAACACAACAATACTGGGAAAGTCAGGAAGAAATATATCTTACCAGGATAGCATTTATCAGCTATCAATAATTAAGGAAAAAAAGACTTTAAAGACTTATTTACCAACAGCTCTGAAAAATCAATTCAGTAGTTACCAAAGGTCTTCTCCAAAAAATACTCCCTTCCTCACAAAAGGTATTTTTTGCTTCTAAAATGTTGTTGCTGGCAGTTTCCTGCTGCTCATGATCACCATGGTTAGATTAAGCCTGATGAAGCCTGGTTTGGCTGGAGAACTGGCTGTGTACAGGAGTGACCCAGCTGTACTTGTCCCTTGTAGCAACATAAGCGTCTACCTGCTCCACATGTCTAACTGGATGGGATCTTCTGTGCACACCAACAGTTATCATAGGTCTTTTATTTCCATTAAGCTCTCAATGGACACTCTTAAATCTAGTTTTACATATGTTTTGTGTTAGTCACATTTGCAATTACCCAGGTTACCCGCACCTCCTCATTACTCCTCATTACATTACTATAATTGAGACTTGACTAATTGAAACCATAGGTGCAGTTTCAGAGCAAGACATAATTTTCTTGTAATAATGCACAACTCCCCCTTTCCTTCCTTCCTTCCTTCAGTGAAACCATGGGAAATTCAGAGACAACACTTTTCAGTAAAAAGCTTTTAAATATTGATCATATGCAAAAGGCTACTGATAAATTGAAGAATCATCACTTTCTTACTCTTCACCTCTCTGTTCCTCAAAATATCAAAAGACAGAAATTAGATAAATAGACCAAAGACATAATACCATCTCAGGAAGGCATCATACAGGAGACACAATGGAGAAAGGACATCTACCTTTGCATCTCACATAATTTTTTACTTTCCCAGGGGATGGGCGAGAGCATTTCAACATATGCCAGAGCAGCACTAATTGCTGCTCTAACGCATGGTGGTTGCCTTCTTTCAACAGCTGTTCTACAGCACAGAACACAGAGTTGAAAGTGCTCCATCCTTTCAGGCCCAGATGCTCCCATCCCCTCCCCCAGCAGACTCCCAGTCTGCAGTTTGGGAAAGCCGTGGGGAAAAGTGGCTGAAGGGGCTTGTTACATTGCCTTTGAAGCTGAAGATCTACTGCAGAATGAATGCACCATTACAGACCTGCCCTAACAGATAATACATAAACAAAGGCAATTCCAATTTTACATAGAATTTTAAAAAAACAACAAAACAAGCAAACCAAATAATTTTTATATAATTATGCCAAATAGTAAAATTATAATAGGCACATTTCTTTGAAATCTTTCAAATTTAAATTGCTGTGTATATAACAGTTTTTATTCAGTTACTACACCACCATCTACCCACACTTAAATAAAAAGATATTTTTAAGACTAAGTAGTACATTAATGTATTGGAAGTCCAAAATAATAAATTGCAAGCTTAACGGTATTAGAAATGGGGGGTTAATAAATGTACTTTACACATATATTTTTTTCAGTGTTAAAAATGTAAAGTACACAGTTAGACCACAATTACTCGCACACTTTTACCATCAGTGGTGCTAGGGCAAGTAACTCCTAACCTCTACCTTCCCCAACTGCTCATCAATATCCCTAAACTGTGGCCAGTTTTATGGGAGAACTGTTTATGGGGTTGCTAGGTGATTGGCTAAAACCCCAACATTTATGTTCTGTTTCTTTCACTCAGCTCAGTTCCCTGCTTCACTTCAGAGTGCAGCCCAATAGATTAAAAGAGTAGGCAAGTGAAAACATGAATTAAAGAGGGAGAACTTGGGATACACTATACCCTCTATGTGCAAGTTACAGAAATTTCCAAAAATTTTTTTAGATATAGAGATGGGAAAACACTTTCTTGTTTTTCTTTAAGACAATATTGTCTGTCATGGAAATGTAGCAAGCACTTCTAAAAATAATGAATTTGCACATGGCTATACAACCATACAATGCCATTTAGCAATTTGGTTTTTTCAAATGACCAAATAAATTGATACAGAATCCATAGCTTAAGGCCTGAAGGTGTAAGACAAGTAGTGCTGGTGGGCCCAGACATTTTCCTGGAACAAGGCACCTTATATGGCTGGCATTTGGCAGTAGACAGACAAGAGCAGAGCAGACTGCACTGCTATCCCATCTCAGCTAGGAGGCTTTCAAGGCCTGCTGATCCTCAGGACAATCCTGCTGCCCTCCCTCTACTCTGGCCTTCACACTAGCCACAGGCTTATGTTTTTCCATCCCTGAAAATTACTCAGACTCAGAATTATGTTTCCTTCTGCTTCTTTATTGTGTTTCCTTCAAGTCTGAAGTCACTCTTGGGGATTCCTGTAACCTTGAGTGTTTACAGCTTAATTGGCCCATGCATCTCTGTTTTTTTCTATGCTTGCAGAACCCTGCTTCAGCTGCCATTCCTGCCTTGGGCATACTCCTCCCTGCTGGCTGCACAAATTTAGGTTCCAGCCTCCCCATGCAGACCAAAGGCAACGCTTCCCAAGAGGTCAGTGAGGGAAAAAATACATCACTTCCTAGTCTTTAGGCACTCCTGTATCAAAGCCTATTCGTTACACATAAAGTAAAAATTACTATTAACATTCACAAGACCAGTGAATACACTTCATCTGTAGTTCTAAAGTGACAGCAAACAATTATGGAGATGAATGCTAATTTGGGAAGATGACACCTAAATGCAGACACTGGAACCAGAGTGAGGAGGAAGTGCATTCAGATTTCTTATGGCTCCCATAGTCTGAAACAGATTTGCACATATAGTTCGTACAGTTACATACTCAGGACACAGTCAAGGCTTCAAGCTGGCAATAGGTTTTATGGACAAGTTTAACTTCAAACTATCTCTTTAAAACATAAATACTAAAAAAATCTTCAACACTGGAAAAGGTAGTCTTACTAGTAAGGAACGTTTCTAGTTAAATGCTGAATGTTTTAAGCACTGCTAGAAACATAAAGGCAACACCATTTTAGCCACTGAAAGAGGTGTGAAAATTGTTCTCATCTACAGTATCTGAGTGCTATTATTCATTATATTTTGCAACATCCCTAAAATGAGTCAGATCAGATTAATAGCACTCACAGGCATCACTGAAACCATAAAGCAAACAGCAGCTCCAGCCAGAGCTCTAAAACTATTTTATAATTCTGAAATTATCACTATCATGTACTTAGGACACACTTGCTCACTATATTATCATTTTACAACTAGTTCCCCCAGGTACTGGTAGCTTTCCAGACAAATTAACTTATAATATGTTATGTGAACATTGTTTTTTCAGGTCAATATTTTCAATATGAACTCATTGTCTCCATGAAGCAAAGAAATATTAGAATCCATTAATATCTCTTTCAACAAAAAGGATGAAATCTTCCCCTGGTTACGCTGATAAACACTTTGGTGTCAAAACTAAGCCTCTTTATCATGATAACCTAGAGTAATGGTCTGCTGCTCCAGGCACTTTACTTTACAGATGAAAAATCAGTTCTACTTTCATGGAATTAGATTAATGCCATAACAGGAAATACTTCTGGGGCTGAACTTGCTTCATGCCTTCAAAGCTGGCTGTAAATTTAAAATACTTCCTGAACTCAAAAGATAAGACAGGAGAGAAGGAAAAAGAAAAACAGTGAAGTGACCCTCTTTCTGAAGAAAAATATTACTTCCTGAAAAAGCTGTCGAAAGCTACTTGCTAAGGGCATTGTGCCCCAGAAGGCCCAGGGCAAGTCTGGTTTAGTTGAACATGAGGATACTGGGTATATATCAGACACTTGCCATAAATCTGTTCCTTCCATAATCCTTTACGATAAACTTTTCTTTTTTTAGTCATCTTACTTGGCAAAAGCTGGAGTAATAACTTTCTCAGCTTCTCACAAATACAAAACAGCTTGCTATTTCATGTACAATATTTTTCAAGGATTACAGTTCTGCAAACTGAAAAATGCTGACCCCAAGCCTTAACATTGGATTTCAATGGTGAAAATGAACAACAAGCAGCAAATTCAGTAACATCTTTATACCCAAATAGCCTTACAATAAAAGATGTAAGGCATTCTCAAGAGCAATTTAACATTTATAGTTACAGAACTCAAAGTCTGATATGAAATACTATAAAGACAGACTTTAGGAAACTCTGTGTTAACATTGTCAGGACAGGAAAGGTTTTCCTTAGTTCCCTTTCCCATCAGACAGTATATACTAAGGAGTGTGGTATACATTTGATGTGGTATACATTTAAATGCATGTAATATCACATCATTAAAAACTCAGGATCAAATATCTTAGCGAATTTCACAGTTAAGTACTGAATAACAATAACATTTACATACTCAGAACCTTGAGTCAGAAAATCTGAGAAAGATAATATATGTGATTTCCATCCACTCTAGATCAACAGTTGTGCCTACTTGGGCCAACATTTTTATGGATCATGTAAATCCTTTTTGCCTTTTATGTTTGTTGCACCCAGTACATTCCTGCAGTTGGGAAAAAACCCACTTACTGTCTTGGCTCCCTGTTCCAACTTCACCTCTGTAACATTACTGGTCCAAAGATGCATGGGTTTAAATGTTTATTCCTGTGCTAAGGCACTCTTCACTTGATCATGAAGCAAAATTATTAGTTTGAAAAAGTAAACAGGAAAGGAAGTTTATTGACCAGCTCAGATCTAAAACCAGCACAAAAGGGAGAGACAGCCCCCTTCTTGTAATGATTCATGTACAGGCTTCCATGCCACATGTTGAGAACTGCATGCTATTTTTGAATGCCAACTTCACCTCCAGGTTCAAACAGGTAAATAAAGAGCCCACCCACAAATCACCACCAGCCTTCAAAGGTTGTATCAGATCCACAAGATGCAGAGCCTGCAGCTCACTACTCTCTACTCATCTCTAAGCATCAACTTAATCAGTAGGAAAAACTACAGAGGTTTGCTAAAGATGAGTGGGAGGTGAGAGAATGCTGTGAAAAGGGCACATAAGTAATGCAACCAATTGAATTTTATGACAGAATTGTGTAAAGCATGCATTTACACATTTTTGAGAGATCAGCTTGAAGCTGAAACACACACACAGGTGTTCAAATGTTCAGAAAGACTGTAACAAACCAGATGCTTTTCTTTGTAGATTTTAACTGAGCTTTTCACAAACTAGAATTAGATACATTATTCTGCTAGTACTTTCTGTAATACAAGATCGGATGCTGAAAAATCCAGCACTGCAGCAGGACCTAACATCTAGACAACAGTTCCATCTATGTCCTTACAGCATGCTCAAAAGTCCAGGAAACAGAATGAAAAAAACCCTCAAACATCTATTTTAAGATCTCCTCACTATGAATTGCACCCTAAATACACATTATTACCCCCATATACAAAATCCCTTCATAATAGCCAATTCTCAGAGATATTTTTTTGGAAGGATTTCGATATTGCTACCAGTGTTCTTTTTGCTTGTAAGTCCCCAAGATCAAGTACTTCCTCCTGAATAAGTTATGCTATGGCAGACACATACTGCAATTCAGGGACAAACAAGCTTAGCGCCAGGGAAATGCAGGATTTCGGACTAGCCTTCTTCAAGTAAAACAGTACTTTTATAAACCACATCTAAATTCATGTACTGAAACTATCCTGTAAGAAATTGCAGGTACATTGCACCAGTTAATGCAACAATAGGAGTACCTGCTTCTAGGACAAAGCAAACTTGCTGAACAACACATCACTGGCATTTAACCCCTTTAAAAGCTACACTGACTGATGAAGATTGTTAGGGAGACAGAACTGGAGCTTAGTCCTATATGTGTTTTTCCTGTCAATGTTTTACTTCTAAGACACATGGAAACTGCAGGATTCAAAGGGAAAATGTAGTGTCACACCTGCATATTTATCTTAGGTAGCCTTATGGAGAAGAATATAATCTTTTCCACTGACTTCTATAGAAATATTTTATGCTGATGCATTATTAAAGAATAATAAGAGCATCAACTTCACAAGAAAGTTAAATTAAGACAAATTAACAGTGGTTTCATCTACGAAGTGGCAAATGTATGAAAAAGTCACTATTAAAAGAAAAGGTAGAATATTACACTGACAACAAAAACACACACAAAAAAAGAAAGCAACAATAAGGAATAGAAACTAATTGGTAAACTAATTTTCTTCAGGTTTTGTTTGTTTCCCCCTCCCCCCCCCATGGGTTTTGGGTTTGGCTTTCTTTTCAGGATGGATTTGTTTTGTTTTGTTTTATGGAAGACTTGCTGAATCTGAGACCTTGCATTTTCTACAAATAAATATGTTGTCTGATGTCAGGATTGCTGATAAGCAGGGTTCCTACAATAGGCAGGTATTGTGCTCTGAGACACTGGCATGGGATGCCAGCACTCCAGAATTGTCAAGTTTCCATAGAAATCTCTACAAAGCTATAGATAGCACTGCATCCCATCTCTACTTCCACAACATTTCCTTGCATTCACAGACATCTGTTACTTTTCTCTTTCTTTCCACAGCACTGACATTCCTCTTAGTGTTACGGGCTGCAGACCACACATGAAAATACTGAGGCTATACAGGGCATAGGTCACTTGAAAGAAGAACCATTTGGATCTACTGTATGGAAAAATATGAATGAAGGACATCCATTTCAGTAACCTACTCATTTGTTTTTCCAGAGTTAAAAGCATCATTATGCAAGAATTAAGTTCCTTTGTGAAATGGATATGTCATGTAGAAACTTCAGTGGGAGACTTTAGCCTAAGCTATTATTCACATGGGATGGAAATTTTTATAAATTAACATTACTCCTGTCAGAATGTTGTTATATTTGCATGTATTTAACAAAATGCTGCCTTCTTACACCTACACTCACTAGAAATAGAGCAAACATTTCAGTCTTTTCATTACAAAAAGCCACAGCAATACTGCTGTCCTAAACCTCAAATCCTCAATTTAATAAAAGGGAGGCTTTTCAAGCCTGAGTAGAAGCTGTATCTTTTACTCCTTGAATCTTTCACTGTGAAGTTTATTACTTCAATTATTGTAATACATCAAGTCTAGAGTAAGACAAGATCCATAAGCAGAACATGTGATCACGACAGGCACCAGCTGTAACACTCATTCATCTACTGGTGTCTGTATTTGTTACAAAGGGGGTGGAAGACTTCACTTGAGTGAGCTCAAACAATCCTTTTCTGTCCCACATGGATACCACATCAATATCCACTTTTGTGAGAGACTAGTCTTCCAGAAAATATTTGTTTTAAAAGAAAAGAACTGGCATACTCAATTTGTTTGGTATACTTAAGAAAACACCCTCCAGATTTTCCCCTGAGAACTTTATGAGCAGGCTTGTACCACAAACAGTGATTTACAGGAAAAAAAACAATTCTTGAGGTGGCAACAATGTTACTGCTAACCATTAACCCTTTTTATGGATGGATTTTTTTTTTTTAACATTTCAGAGTTCAATTCTAAGCGTGAACATCATCTTTTGGAGTGTTGTGCTGTGGGTGGTAAGGGAAGAAGTCTGTCAGCTGGATGCATTTTACCGCAGCAGAAATGCTTAACACAATATACAATCATACTCAACCTAGAACAACTCAGTTCCTGCTAATGTAACTACTCTCAACGTGGATGCTGACAAGCTCCATGACGAGACTTTGCCACATATAATTAGGTGTCCCAAAAGGACTGAGTAGCTTTAACACAACTGCTTAGGAGACATATGGGATAGTGTTTAGCTAACCCTGGGATGAGCCCCAGGAACCTCTGTCCCACACTAGATACAGTAATGCCAGGGCACAGTAGCTCAAGTGCTATTTTGCACACTGTGTGTCCACCCTCACTCAAGATAAGTAACCTACAGTGCCAACTTGAGCTGAAAAAACCTGACCTGGCAGTGTAAATGTACACGATGTCCTTGCACAATAACACAAGGCCCTTCTATGGAGCACTCAGTCTGAGTGCAAACATTGGACATTAAAATTTATTTCACACCATGTTGTATGTGTAAAGTCACTACCAGGTTACACTGACAAATGTGTATTTGTAATTCAAGAATAGACATAAAAAAGGTGTGAATGAGTTTTTGAGGGCAAAATAGATTAGCAGATCTGTCCAGAAAAAAAGTTTTAGAACAGGCTCTCATGGCAGACTGGCCAAAACACTGGGATGGTTTTACTGAGGTCCCACTAAGACCATATCCAAAGAAAAAGAAATTAAATTAAATTTAATTTAAATTAAATTAAAAGCCCATTTACATTTCACAGGAGTCATGCTCAGACTCTTTAAGAAACAAGCAACACTGCAAAAAAAGCATGCCACAAAGCATCACTGCATAGCTACCACATCCTCCTCAGCTTCCCACAGTATTCTTTTGAAAGTATTTGTTGATTACTTTGTTATGTTTATCTATAAATCTAACCTTACAAATCATAAGTGGTCTGCAAAAACAGCCTGTATGAGTAAGAATATTTGGTGCTATGAAAACATGAAATGATTTTTCAGACTCATTTTGAAAAAAGCTACAGGCAATTGGCAGGGTTAGGTGTAAGAGGGTGGCACTGTGATAAAATTCTTTTCAGGCTACAACTGATTCTTTGCAAATGACTGACTGTTCTGGCATTAAGCCATGTGTAGCAGCCCACATTTTATAATTATCAAGTTTTGTTTTGTTGTTTTGGGGCAACTGTTTGGTGTTTTCTTTGTTGCTGCTGTTTGTTTTACCTTACTGCTACTGGATATACAATAGTCTTAGACTTTTAAAGAAGTAGAAGTCTACACTCTTGGGAGATACCCACATATGCAACATTTTGTGAGTTGTCTAAACAATGTAAAACAAAACCACAAAACAACTTTGAAAAAAAACCTTTGCATGCCAATTCAAAACAATATAAGCAAGGTTGATATTCTTTTTTCACATATGGGATTTTCAACTTCATGAAACCTTAACTATCAGAAACCACTTACAAACCAGCAAACTGATTTCTGATCAGAGAGTCTTTCAGTTTGCCCTCTTCTTCACCAGCAGCACCAAATCAGATGTACTGACTCAGGCTCAAGACAGAGACTATTCTCACATGCTGTTAATTGATTCATTCCTTTTGTCTTTACCCTCCCAAAAGCTAGATGAATGATTTTTTCTCTTGTCTCTTTTGATCTCCAATTCTCCATCACTAGAGTATTTAGGAAAGGAAAAAACTAACGAGATATACCCTCAAAGTTTACCTTTTCAGAAAAACTCATTGCTCAGCAACTGCAAAAAAAGCAAGATTCAGGAAATAATTCTGAATAAATTACAGTCATACATCCTCAGCTGAAATACAGTGTTCAGCTCTTGGGAGCCAGAAGCAGGACTCTATGATTGCAGCTGGACCTGGTGCATGAAAACAGAGTAAGATAACCAGAAGTAAGAAATTTAGAGCCAGGATGCCACAATCATGTGGCATCATATAATTAAGAGATACTATGTTTTATATGAGATTGAAAAAATGAAAGGATAAAGTTACTAACAGAAATATAAATCTACATATACTTGCTGTATTAGGGTTTGTCCACACAGGAAAACATATATACAGTAAACTAGACTGTAAAAGAATCATAGTCATTAAGGTTGAAAAAGACCTCCAAGATCATCAAGTCTAATCTTCAATACAGTTTGTACTTCATGGAAACTCATAGAAAGACTATACTTGGAGCTTATCCATGTTTTTAGAATGAAAGTACATCTTGCAGCTCCCTCAATGTGGTGTACATTCAACACTACTCATGTAACAGTAGAGTAACTACCATGCTGCTATTTCCTCATTTCTGCAGGCAAGCCTTAGGACTTTACAGCCTTTGCACACATTAGCCTATTCCACTTCAGAAGTTAGAAGTGTTTCCTCACAACCTACCCACACTAATGAGATCCATATGGTGTCACTCCTTTCACATAACTGCTTACTCCATGTCAACCACCTCATACAAAAATCACCCATTCTAGAAGCCACAGCCAGCTTCAAGCTACAGGAAGAACACAGAGAACAATTGCTCGGTGTCTCTAATACTGTGGGGACTAAAGGACATCCAATAGAACTACCATGTGGCAAGTCCAAAATTAAAAAATTATACTTCATCCACACATGACTCAAGTGCACAACTTGTTACTCCAGGAGGCCACAAAGGGAGAAGATCAAAATCTATTATTTACATTTTCTTGTAAAAAAAATTATAAACCTCAAGAACTCTTGAGCAACATGCCACTGCCTTTAGCTGAGGAAGACCCTGAGCTGCAGATTACTGAAAGCTGAGAGGGTATTTTGTGCATATTTCCCTATAGCATGGCTATGATCTCCTACTCTTCCCTTAGCACTTCCTGTGCTCTATCAGCTCGCTCAGGAGAGGTAAATGTTGCTCTTAGTTTGTTCCACAGTTTTATTTCTCACTTCTATTTCTATTTTATTCTGTTGAAGAGAATATTTTAAAGAAAATAAACAGTATCTAAACCCCAGTTTTATATATGTTTGATTATGTAATGAACAGCATTGATTTAAAGCAACTAGAGGGGATGAGGTTAATTCTTGATTTTGAACTTAAAAGGAAAATCAATGACAGTAACTTTGTCCAACCCATGCCTGAACATTTGTATTAAACTATGTCCCTATAAGTTTGGAGAGCACCTCAAACTATCAAGATCAATCAGAGCACAAAGTACTCCTGAACAAGGCATTGCTCTAAGTAGCACAGCTCCCATTCAGCTAAATCCAACCGTCAATACTCCTGCTACATCCCAGCTGGAGCAGCACGGCCACCTCTGAAAGCAGCCTTATTCAACTGCTTTCCAGCCAGTCAAACAGCTACAACGGCATGAAATATCAGCTTTGAAAGTGATAATAAATGTTGTGCATTTCATAGCAAGTTAAGCAGTTTTCTTTATTTCTGTCATGTACACCATTTCTTGGGAGAATTCACTTAAATCCACAGGAATTTCCCTAACTAAATCCCTTTTGACAAAGCAGCAACTTGAAAGTGTGCTTAATTTTGCATCTGACTTGCTAGTATCTGAAAATTTATTTTCTGAAATGAAATTATTTTTTCTTTTTTCTTTAGGATTAGCTTGCTGGAGTCAGATGACAAGTTATATTTTTATTAAACTCACTAACATTTATATTAAAAATTCAAATATCCATTATGAACGTATGACTGTTGAATAAAATTTTAATAAAATTTTAATTTGCAATTATGCAGTACAGTCAACATAATGCATCAAATATTCGGGTGATCTTACTAGCACATAATCTCTTATAAAAGAGATATGTGATGTATATAACAAAAGTATGAGCAAAACTGGAGAAAAATTACACTTAGATTTACTGCTCCATTCGAACCACCAACCACAGGCACTCACATTAGCACAAGGCACATCAACCACGCTGGTCTGGGGCTCCTAACACCAACAATCACTGAACTTTAACCACATATGTCTGGAGAAAATGATTTGTTTGCTTTATTGTGCTTAACCAATGCTACCCTCTCAGGAAAACCACACTGTAAACCAAATGAGGTATCCCACATCCTAACAAAGTATCTTCAATATGCTGAATAAAAACATGAGTAGCATTACCTATGGTACTCTAAACTCCCTTATAACATGCTCTTTGCCCCTTCTCATTTAATTTCCTTCCATACTGTGAAAAAAAGTCACACCTCCTATGTCTGACAACTGCTGCAGATTGTACCATTACAGCTCTTTAGATGATTTATGAGGTCCATGACTCAGTTTTAAAGGCCCACGTGACTGGGAGCTACCAAATCCTGCAGCTCATCAGCAGGAGGGATTCCAAGAATGACAAGATTAATTTTTATATTTTACATCAAATTACAGCAAGCAACAGAAATCTTCCATGTGACACAAGCAAATTAGACTATAAAATAAATGCCAAAGTATAGAGAACATTATCTTGAAGGAGATTTAAAAAAAGAATCTCTGGAGACTAAACCAACCATCTTTGCAGCGTAAGTCCTCTGCTTCCATACACTTAAAATCCAGGATTTTGTTGCAAAATGGCAGCAATTTTTTAATGCGGCAAGTTAGAGGGAGTAAAGATGACAAAAGAATGAAATCCAATTTTTCTGGCCCATTATTACCAAAACAGCAGAGAGTATTTGGGGGTTGAGGGATCTGTGGTATTCCGTTATTTGAAACATTATGCCGAGCAAGGCTATACAAAATAAAACAAAGACAGATCAACCATATGTGTGCCCTTTTACAATGAATTTTAGACAAAAACCCACTTTATATCAAACATTACAAGCTAAGAGCTTTCGAAAAAACAAACAAACTATAAAGTTCAATATAAAAACCAGTGTACTGAGAAATTTTGGGAAAGCTGTTTTCTCATCAGAGGTTTTGGTAATGAAAAAATTTTATGGCAATTACAAAGCCAAATGAGTCATTAATAATAATCCTTAACATCTGGGAAGAACTGGAGAGTTTATTATAATATATTCTCAAACATTTGTGGCAATAAATGTTACATGGAAGATGAACTCAGAATGTTTCACAGGATTTCTAAAAGCTTTTCATTGTTTTTAAACAAGAGATTTTAATTTGGGAACCGCTTTTATGCCTGCTCTAAAACTTCTTACCCATTTGTCGTATCAGGCAAATATTAACTCCCCCTAATTTGCACAAGGCTTATTTTTGAACCATCATCCATTCCAGGGCAGTCATCATTTCTGGGTATTGCTAGGCAAACTTATCAGTGAAGGCAAACAGAACTCCAAGCAAATATTACTCATGTAGAATTTACAGCTAACATACTTAATGCATTTCATCAAAATTCCATATTTAGCTACAGATTTTCAACTTGAAAGGACTATAAACACATTCTAGATTTGGTCCATAATCTGCACAGGATTGTTGTGTAAGATTTTGCCTAATTCATAATGCAGTTTTTTAGTTTATTGAGGTCACAGTAAGTATTTAATCTTTTTTAAACTAAAATAATCAATGCACATAAGCAAAACATAAGAGTACACACAAAGTAACTGATATTTCTTTTCATTTAGCTGTGGGCTACTGCTGCCCTTCTGGTACAAATGAGTCACTCTGCAACACTAGGTTTTTTGCCAGTGGCCTTATCAACAAACCAAGGTTCTTATTATCTTCATCCCCCTTTTCTTCCTGTATTAAAACCAGAAATTGATTTCCACTAGACATTTTGAATTGGCAAAACCAAAACCACACAATAATATTAAGTATTTTTGATTTTGTTTTTCTGGTTTTAAGAGTCTTCCAGCTACCAGCGGAAGCAGCTTCCAGGAATTCCATGTAAAGCTATGTATTTTCTATTAATTTTAAACCTAGCTATTGTTAAATTGAAAACTTATCTGAATTGTAACAAGAGGACAAGACAGTGTTGTAAAACTGATGCAATATTAAGTAGTGTCTATCTACAATAAAATGTTGGCGACTACTTTTAGCATTATAATATATACAGTATTAATAGGATTGAAAAGACAACATGATGACTGAGCTTAGATTTCTGGAAAAGAAACCCTCTTACTATAACAATACTGCCTAATTATTGTTAGGAGAAGGAGAAAATTACTTTCCAAATTCCAACTGATTCATCAGTTGCATATGCACAAATACGTTTATATTATGAGTAAAAAAGAGCAAGCAAGGGCAAAGTCTAAGGTTTGCTCCATTCTAATAAAATTGGGCTGAAATGAGGAGAATGGGAAGAAATGTGGGAATACTCTTCCTTCCTGGCAAATGTCACTCAGCACCAAAATATCGTGGATTCTGTCCAAAGGTCTGAACTATTTCTCTATATGAGTAAACAAGGAAGCAAGGATGACTCTACAGCAGCTCAAACATATATTGACTGTGACTCAATTATAGCTTTTTAGGCATTATGGCCATTTATAGCCTACAGCTAAGAAAACTGAGAAAGCTAAGGAATTCACATCTTCTACATGTAAAAGTCTAAATTCATCCTGGAACTTTCTACTTACTTAGATATTATTTCATTATACCATCAGAATTAAAACACTTGCCTTCAGGGCAGATGTTCATTGTTGAGTCGCTTTCTAACTGGTAACACAAGTTTAAAACAATTATAGCTTGACAAAATCTATTTTCAAATCTAAAACCAATAGCTCGAACAGTGTGGAAAACACAGTAAATGCCCTACAATGGTTCACCAGTGTGTAAGCTGTATTCTACTATATTAACATTATCACAGTATTTCTGAAAATAAAACATTAAAGCACATATATTCTTTTTATGCAAAAGAGAAAGACACTACATTATAACATGCCCAGGAGAATTTTTTTCCAACATCTAAAGATTTATACTTTTTAACTTTAATGCTTTTGTCTTACTTTTCATTATCATTCCCATTCCAGTTCTCACGCTAGGTCAAAAATCAAGAATGAGAGGTGCAAGCCATGAATCTTTTGAACCTAAAAGCTGCAATAGTAAATTATTAGTTCCAAGTCCTTCCTAGTCCAGTATCGCATCCCAAGAGCAGCACAAGTGGATGTCTAGACAAGACTAAAACAAGAGCAGCACATACAATACTCTTCCAGCTGCCAACTATTTTCAGTGTAGAGGATTTCCTACACAGATCTGCAGTTGCAGAAGGACTGGAGTACTCTTCTGATACTCTTTCCTGCTAGGTCAGTGGTGACATGACTGCTAGTGATATGAAAACCAGCAGAAACAATCAGATTATCTACCCAATAGTAAAAAAGTCTCCACAGTGCTATCAATCTCAGTTAATTTCTAGATATAATTCTAAAGTGGTTTTGCTGCTGTACCCCTCTCCTCCCAACTATGCTGTCACTTTATCAACAGAGCAGTCAGTAATCCCATACTTTTAAAACAAAATTGAAATTAACTTTTCTTAGAGATGAGATCAATTCAACCTAGAGCTGTAAAAAACCCCAACAAGATAACTGTTATGCCTATAATTCTACATTCTATAAAATAGGACATTTGGTTGGAGAGCATGACTGAAGTTTAATATAAAATTGATACGGTAGAGTGATTGAATAAAGCAGAGAATGTGCCTCCAATTACAGGGGGTTTTAATACCCTTTTCTGATACCTATCTACTAAATCATAATATTGGATGTTTTCTGTTGTTACTTTTACCACTGTACAACATCTGCAATTGGGCAGATTACTATAATGACAGTTTTGCTCAAAAAGAAGAAAGATGACACATGCTTTCAATTTTACTGACATAATTTTGTCATCATACTGATAAAACTAAGAACTTATTAAATTCATATTTTGAAGGTCTGTGGACTTCGTAATAGAAAGAAATTCAATGTTTTCAAGATAATTAGAATCTGATGATTTTATTTAATGCATTTACCATTCTAATGTTCAAACATTTGACTCTGCTCGTCTAAAAAATTTTAACATTTTCTGCTCCCCTTCCATGAACTACATTTCCTACTTCTGCTGTTACTGTGAAATGCATTGAAGGCAGGTCACATGATTTCCCTCATGTCAACAAATGATGGCTCAATTAGATAAGAATCTACACTCCTCAGCAGAAACTCTCTTCAGCCCATTCTCAGCAGTATAAAGAAGCACTTAGAGACAGCACTGGTTCTGGGGAATGAATACTTGCTATGCTTTATATACATGCTCACTGAAAATTTCTCTCTTTCTTCAGAGAAAATTGGATCCCTCATATCGTTGAAAATTTTCCATCAGTTAAGTTTGTAATTTTTTTGTACATTCAGTTGCAGTTCATGGTTAAAATCATTAAAATCATGAGGAATTTAAAATTTTAGCATATTTCTCAACTTAAATTGGCATTTTTCCTCTCGGAAAGAAGCTATCCTAATAACTAAACAAATAAAAAGTATTTAGTTTTGACTACAGTCCTCAAAGGAGAGGGGAAATTCACATTTAAGGAAGAATTTCATTCTTACCTTACTTGGCTGTGATCAATGACAATATACACAGCTATAAATGCCAGTATTGTCCTGGGTGCCCTCAGTGCATGACAGGGTTGTCTCTGCTTCATTCCAATTACTCACACAATCTTCCATACCTACTACCTGCTACGGTTTTGCTAATTTCTTTATTTTAACCCTACTGTGGAGAGAAATCTATGAAAAATACTGGGGTCTCTCACTTCAGGTTATGCAGAGAGCAAGACAGAGTATTCACTGCCGCCCTCTTTCTCCCATTTCTTACATTTGCCTCATTCTTTTAGATTTTATGACTCTTTATAATGCTTAGCCTTTACTTTTCACAAAACACCTCAATGTTGTTCAGCACCAATTATGCTCCATATGGTCTTAAAAAGACATGTTCAGAGGCATATGCTGAGGCATATTTCATGATAAATACTGTTAACTGCTGTTTCCCACCATTTTCAAATTTGCAGGAAAGTATTGTTATATTGCATCTGGCAATAGCATAGTTGGCAAAAACTATTAGGAGCAGTGGCATTCTGCAAAACAACTTCAGTAACTTTAGCATTAAAAGTGGTAAAAAGACAGATCTTGTCATCTATACATCTACAAGGGCAAGAATTGTTAGCCATGTACTACCCATGGGACATCTTGTGACTTATGAAGAGCTCTGCAATATTTATGGACCATGAGGTCTGAGTATTTATGGTGAATACTATGGCCAGGTGTTTATTATTTTGTTCAACCAGCTACATTATTTAGAAACATAAAAAAACCACATTATTCTTAAACAACACAGTTTTGCCAATAGAAACATTGGTGCAAGTATGACTGGGAAGGTGAGACCACTTCTGCTGGTGCAGCAGCTGTTACAAATTGCCTCCACATTAGGGCGCTTATGCCAGAAAGAAGTGTAAATCCCCAGGATGGTTTTCCACAGCAGCTGCATCAGCAAAATCCTTCTATTATGGACAAAATCTAAGGCCCCTTATCTTTTGTTTAAGTCAAACCTTTGCAAAAGATTAGTACCGGTGTTTTTATCTTGTTCATATTGCTAAAATGATGTTTTATCAGTCAAGCACTACCTGCTACCATG
>NW_008246060.1:11847493-11867845 GCF_000691975.1 Corvus brachyrhynchos
AAAGAGTGTCTTACCATCCACTTCTCCAAATTAAAAAAAATTCTTCAAAACCAGCACTTATTACTTATTCAGAGAATGTAGTATTTCCTTGAGCATTCTACCCTTAATTAAAGGAAAAAGAAAAGAAAAAAGGAGAATCTTCTTTCATTTGACCAAACCAGACAGTCTGAAGCACATTTACGAAGGTGACCCAATGCACTGCTGACCGAACAGTAGCCTGATGACTAGAAGGATTAAAGCCGCACCACAAAAACTTCTCAGTAGCTTCTTTCAAATGAACTTCCAGAGCCTGCTTTTGGAATCAGTCAACTCCTGTTTCAAATAAACCTGATAACAAGCCAAGCTGGCAGCACTCACCCCTTCTGCCTCCTAAAGGGCTAAAGAATTTATCACAAAGTTGTAAAAAGCCCAGTCTGCAAGGCATACTATTTATGTGTTTAATATGTTATCACTGAAAATCTGTGCAGAAGCATTTTTGCAAAATAGTTTTTTTTTACTCTAGGTACACAATTACTAAGCACAATGTAGCACAAAAATTTTCTTGACACAGACTTTTAGGACATTGATTAGCTATGCTACAAAAACATTTTTGCTCTCCAAAATGGTAATTGTTTCTTGCAGAATCAAAAAGTAGCCTGCGGTTTCCTATCCTTGCAAGCCCTGTTATTTCAAAGCATCTGCAGTTTACAGTGAAGATCAATACCCCTCAGTACAGTGTAAGTTTTAGGATAAGATGCAGCATATATGAATCCCCTTGCATTATATGCACCCATATTTAAACATTCTGTAATTTTTCCAAGTTACTGGCTTTGAAATATCTTGCCCAAATGTTATAATTTCAATGCTCATTTCAAAGCAAATCATTCATCATAACCTTTTGCAAAAAAAGAAAAAAAAGTTTTGTATTTAAATGACTGCACTGTCCTTATTACACAAGTAAACGATGAAACTAATTTTCACGTCAGATCAAGTACTGGGCTATCATAAATAGCTTAGCTCTAAAGGTATGCAAATGCACAGCTTTTGCTGTTAAAAAATAAACCTTCTTCATGTAAAACAGAGCACAATGGCTGCAGAATTTGTATGTTTTTTTAATGTAAAAGTTGATGACAGACACAAAGAATACATATTTCAGAGTTATGCAGACTATGACATTTCCTCATGTTAATGAGATCAAGTCCTTTAGAAGAAAGGAGGAACCTCACATTTCAAGCAACTGTACACAGAGTGGTGACTATAAATTTATGATAAATTTTGTTAGGCAGCAACCAAAACAAACAAGTTTAAGTCAAACTAGAAAAATACACAAATTTCGAGTTTTGGTCTTTAGAACAGTCTTAAATTAATGACTCATTTAAAATGTTATCAGAGAACAACTGAAACAAAAATTAATACAAGATAGAACCATTATTGTTTTAGAGTTTCCAATGCCTTGATTTGCTGGTGCTTTAGTTTTGAGATTTTCCTATAAGAAAGTTGACATGGTAACAGAAAAATCCTTATGCTCTCATAAGGAGAGCCTCAAATAAAGCCTGACATGCAAGAGAAGCTACAGTAAAAATTTCCCTTCCAATTGACTCACCTCACCACTTAAGAGTATGAAGTCTTCCCTTTTTAATTTACATTTAAATAAGTGTGTTAAGTCTACCCAGACTTTACATATGATTTGAGACTCAGTGTCCCTAAAGGCAGAGGCACCTGGGAGCAGAGGTCTCTGCAGTGAGCTGTGGGTGGCACAGCAGGTCCCTGTCCCCAATGAACACCAATTCTGAGCACTCCCCAGCCTGCTACAAAGCCCGATTCAGTCTTTGCAGACAAGTAGCTTGCAACCATAGACCGATTGACTATTTCAACAGATTTACATATTCTATTAATGAAATAAAAGCATGCCCTTTCCCTTCTTTTCCCCACCTTCCCCTTTAAAAAGCAATATACTTTTAAAAGGGTAATGCAATCACAACCATTATGTCAATGAAAATTACACGCTGGGTTTATCTCTGTAGGTATCTGTCAAATACAAAGCGTGCACAACATCTTTGGAGTAATAATGATGTTTTATCATTTTAATTACAAACACTTTGAAAAAAATCCCTAAAGTGTACCAATTGGGGTGGTCTGAATTAACAGTAGCTTGACAGCCCAAGGGTAGCAAAAATAGATTGAGCTACCAAATTTCATAGTAGTTATAGCAGCTGTCTTCTTGCCTCAGGGAACCTGGGTATTTAACAAAGCAGACAGCTTGGCATTGGCATCTGATAAGTAATGTGGGTTTTGTTGGACAGAATACACGCGGTTCTATTGTTTCACTGTTTGGTTCGGAATTTGAGAGCTATGGCATCATTTAGTTTTTATAGTCAGCTTCTGTGTATTCACTTACAGGTATTGTAAAAGGTTATTTTCTCATTATCACTTGCTCCAAGTAGGGAATATTGTCTTGAAACGAGCAATGAAACATGACAGGATTTAAATGTCAGGGTCAGTTGCCTTCCCATTTCTGTGCCAAAATTTTGTTGAACCAACTGCGTAAGTTTTTCTAATTGGGCAGAAAAGTGAATCAAGTGAAATCCTGTTTTCCCCTTATCATAGAATTATTTGGAATTTAATATAATTGTAAAACATAATTTATTCCACTTTATAAAGGAAAATTTCTCTTCACAAAAGAAGTCTCAGAGGTAAAATCCAACTATTGGGGCTTCTAGGAGAGGGGGATTGATTTTTATTGTTCTAATCCCACAGTAGCCTGACAGTTTGGATAACCACTGGGCTAAGAGAATCTCCAGCTCAAACCTGATCTGCTTAACAGAAAAAAATCTTAGTTAACATGCTTTATCTAAAAAGGTTTGATCTCGGGACATAACCTTAGCACATACAACAATATTACTTCAAGGTTTGCATTTGAACTCCATACAACCAAAAAGACCCCCCACGTGGCTCCTCTCTCTTTCATTCTTTAAGTATACATCACAAATTATTGGGGCTTGTTGGCAGAGTTCAAATCACTGAACTCATTGCAAATAGTCTACTTCAGCTAGAAGTACATTCTTTTACTCTATCAAATCCATCTGAGGTAATAAGACTTGATGTTTTATTCAACAGAGCTGAGGAAAATTGTTGCACAATAGGTTAATTCAAAATGGCAGCATAGAAAATGCATCTGTCAGTGGGGATCAAATTACAGGGCAAGCTCCTCTCAATGCTTAGAAAAACAAGTCTGCAGCTCTACAGATTATGTGCATGTGTGTGTTTAAAGGGGTGGGAAAGGAGCTAAATATCTGAGCTAACCTCCAATTAAAGTCAATCATAAAAACAGCCAATTTAATGAGTACGGATTTCTTTGGGTAATTATAACACCAACCACTTTTTTTTCTCCCTCTCTTTTAAATCTGTAATTCTGCCTTCTTGTTATTGCTTGCTTTGTCATTAATCGCCTCAGGAACTTGATTTCCTAGCAACAGACTCTGCCACCAAACATTTGGCTCCTTTTCAACATTTTCTTTGTGAAAAATGGCACTGCTATTGCCGCCTGGCTGTTGCAGCTAGACTGCCTGTGTAAGTGTTCTAATAATGCATTCTTCTAAAAAAAACCACACAAAAATCACATGATAAAAGGAGCGATGACTGAACTTCACTAATTACTGTGCTGAAGAAACATATCTGCAATTTAAAGGCTACTGGGGTAGGAGGAGAAGGACTGAAAAGGAAATATGTATGTTCTTCATATTAAAAAATACAACTAATAACATAGGGGTGAACATTTAGAACTAAATATTTTTATAATGTTAGACAGATTCTCGTTAATTTTATTCTACAGAAACAGGAGGTACAACCTTTGTTAAAAGCTGATGACATACCTTTCTGCATAAAGTACAAAGCATTCATCTTCGAAGAATGGCATCTTGAAGACCAAACTTCAAAACAAAAAACTAAGAAAAAAGTTTCTAGTTCACTTTTCCACATAAGTTACTTGAGAAAACACTAACAAAATAGTTTATGCATGAGAAGCTATACCTGAAATGGCAGCATAATGCACTCCACTTCCTAAATATATCACAGGATGACATAACATGTGGCTGGTGCTAGTTTAGACAAAACTTTTTATGCATTTTAATCAAAGAAATAAAGCTGTGGGTTTCTGTGTTTATGAGAGAGAAAGGTTTTTTCCCTGTATTTGTTTTGGAAGCCAGTAAATGGCAGATTTACTTCCTGGTTAGACAGAGAGTCTATCATTACCTCTCCACAACAAATACATCCCACTTCAGCTATAACTCCCAGAAAACACAATGGCTCAAGATAGTAGGTTTCAGGAAGGAGATGTTATCCCAGGCAATGGAAAAAGGCCACAATTAACTGTTGCTAGCTGTACCACCTTCTCTATGGCTAAGATATTCAGTATGGTGCTTTCCTGGCCATAAAACCTATTCATCTTTGTGAGAAATAGTTTTGCATGTCAAATGGCATAACATAGTGGTGCCAGAGCACTGTGGCAAAAGTTATCAATGGGAAAAAAACTATTGTGAAGTTATTCAAACAAATGTCCTTTCTAGGGGATATTTTGCTTCCTGCCAGTATCTTGTTTCCTGTGATGCACACACAGACCTAGCACATCTCAAAGTAAAAAGCCTATCACAACCCATTGTAAGTTATCATACTTATCATAGCAGCAAATTACAATAAAAATGCACTCACTGAATACGCCTCTGAAAGGAAGAGACAGCACAAAAGAAATTTCATTTATACTCACATTGTTAAAATAATCAGCATTTTTTCTCAAGTAGAATAGCCAAACCCCATGTAAAATACTGTAGAATGTTATTTAAGCTTTGCTACACATTGCTGACATCAAGCTTATGTTTTGACAGACTCATGTTGAAACCAGATAATTCCTCCATCAAGCCCACTACACTACCACAGTATCTCTCTGCTTAGACACGCATTTAGGCATTAGAAGAAAATAAATATAAAAATACCACAGTGTATGTTGAAACAGACCAGGGTGGTTGGGAGTTTTAAAAATTTCTCCAGCAGATAAGTGTGTTGCACTGGGTTCATTATGACTTGCTGCAATAAATGACATTTCCTCCTGGAAACTCAGCCTAAGCCCAGAACCCCTGGTCTTGATCAGAACTGTCACTATCATCAAAATAAACTACACTTGACATTAACTTTGAAAACACAAAAGATGGTGAAAGTGAATGTAATTCAACTGTGGGCTAACAAATCTAAGCAGCATTAGAAAATTTTATACTCAATGTGGTGCAACTGAAGGGCATCATCACTGAGAAACTTCAAGTATTTGCTATGCAGAAGTAGGAGAAGAAAATAGTGATTATGAAATAACAACCAAATAACAAAGAAGATCTGTTTGGATTTTGGCAGCTACTTAACTGATCCATTCTAAGCTAAGACTCAAGTTACTACACATTGGGAACATGACTGCAGTCAATACTGCCATTTCATATGCTTAGTAAAGGAAAGCGCTTGGGGAAAAATAAGAAACCAAACAAAAAAACCCAACTGAAGCACAGAAGGAACTTTCAAGAAGAAATACATTACTTCAGAACTGAGAAAATATGATCAAATGCCAGTGTTCCATCCTCCTCATCCACCAACTGCAAACATTAAACAAATGCAGGTGTTGGACTGAAGGACAAATTGAGTAAAACTAAGTAACTGGAAGAAATAAGGATGGCTAACTGGAACAAGAGAAATCACATATCTGGGAAGCACACCACACTTGTAACAATCATGTTCACATACAGGGACAAAGTTAAAATTCAGCCCTCTCTATGAACAAGCTGTATGTATTAACTGATACATTTAAGATTTCACAAGGTTAGGGGCAGCTTTTAATGAAGGAAAACATTTTCTTCTTTTCCATTTTCTTCCCATTATGAAAGAACAAATGCAAAATTTCTTACTTATATACAGTAACACAGAAGTTTACTTGGCAACTAAAATTCTCTTCAGTTTTTTTCTGCTCTTCTAAGTAACCCTAATCAGCAGATTTTTTCAGATTTTTAACCGAAACCATTGACAATAAAAATATCTTTGCATTTCAGGCCTTTGTAAAATATGAAAACTAATAGATCTATACTGCAAGTTGCAGTAATAATGTCAAAATGTTTGTGTGCAATGTTAAAGAAACTGAACACCAGCAACTCCCATAGATGCCTCTGAAAATAAGACAAGGTGCACAAATATGGAGTTTTATCACTCAAGTTTGTAAGATGCAACTCTGACACTTATGATTTCTAAAATGCAAGTCCTGACAGCAAGCACAAACTCACAGGAAGAGCAAAAAAAATCAAAGAAAAAAAATTAATTTTCCTGTTCCTCCCCCGAATTTACGATTACTTTCACATTGTGTCCCATTCACAATTCCAGAGACTGAATGACAGTGTTTAGTGCTATCATTACTCCCAACTATTTTGAAATAAGGGAAATGTCTGAGGAAAATACATTTTCTAGCCTCAGTAGGAACCAAATAAAATCCCTCACAGTGAATTCTAATCAGACACCAGCAGCACAGCTAGCTGATCCACAGCGAAATGAATATGACAGACTGGAAGATATGATGTCAATGGTATAAATTACTGCAAGTATAGTAATTATATCTGGAGAAGGGAAAGAAATTGCATAGACTTTGACAGTACATGTAACCTATCTTAAATGATACAAAATAGAGTAATTTTAAAGGATTAAAATACACCTTTAAAGTTTACCATCTTTGAGAAAGCTGGGGCAGCCTCTGTGTTTTGCTTCTATCTGTGATTTACTGGGTCCTATTCTCCGCTAGTCTTTCTCTAATTTGTCTGCTGGATCTGATTACCAGATGGCTAAAATAAATGTATTGTGTTCATTCATGGTAACAGAAGTTGTCTTTAAGGGTTCTGTCACGGCTTCACTATCTTTTCCTTTGTACCTACTCCTCCCTCTGTGAATTGATTAGATTTCAGACCTAAGTTTCATGTGAGGGTCGTTCTGCTGAATGCTGCATTGAAAAGCATATTATCTATTCTAGGAAGCACATATAGATGACCACAGGATATCAGAGACCTGTCCTAAAGCAACAACTGCCCTGTTGTGCCAAGAAAATAGATTGTTTGATAATTTCAGGACATGGATTTCCAGAGTAAGTATCTGTCACTGACATACACTCTAATGCAATCCAAGAAATAGGTGACAGTTGGATAGAAAGAAGGAAATGAAAAGCAACATATGCACAGTGCAAAGTCAAGGAAGGTAACAAGACTAAAGTGAAGACAGACAAGAGTAGACAAATTAATGGCTCAGAGAGCTACCCTCTACCTCAGAAGTGGTAATTGCTCACTACATGGTTTCATTTAATCTGGTAAATCACTACAAACCCACAAGTAAAGAAGCTAAATGAAAGAAAAGGGCATGAGCACTCTGTAGCACAAGGAACCATGGACGGTTCAACACTGTCGCCTCTCCTTTAGTAATGTTACACATGCCATCTGTAATCTGAAGTGATAATATTGTCCCAGAAATCTGAGTCAAGCCCATCCTTGAGTGCTTTTGCTATACATGTGAACAAGGTTTTTCACTCAACACATCTCCTGCAATCATATACTTCCCTAATCTGAATCTCATATTGTAAATATCTAATATAATTTATTAGCACTTCAGTGTTAATTATTTATCCATTATCACATGCACATCTTGGGGTTTATTTTCAGTTTAGTACAATAATTCTCTGTCTCCTTGGTAAAGTTTGGATGTTGTAGAACTGGCACCTGAGAAAAACAGCTTTTAATATATACAAAAATTCACTGTAGTGAATCACTTAGTCAAAATTTAAGTGATCAAACTGACTGAACACAGAGGAGTGACTTCAGAACTAAAAGAAGATGAAAGCTCAATCTTAAAAAATACAAACCTGTTTAGCACCTCACGTAATATTTCCCAGTTTTCCTGAAGCATCTCTACTAAGTTTAATTTTACTAAATTGTACATTGGAAGATTCATTAGAAATTATATATAGGCATGGGAAAATAAAAGAAAAAAAAAAAACAACTCCAAACTTAGTGCAGTAAAACTTTTGGGAATCTTTGTCATTCTTCTTTATTTAAACTATACTTGGAGCCTTTCAAAATTTTTCAGCCAACAGCATTAATTCCCAAGCATGGCATTTGGAAAATAAAGAGCTCAGAACACTTGCAAAAACAGAAATTAAAAATTAATAGAAAATACACCTACATATATTTTAACCACAGCACAAACATATGGTCATAACAGCAGGATGCATTTTCTTTGTACACTGAAAAGGTTATAACTAATTTTTGACAGTTCTAAAGCGGCAGTCGTGGCCATACGCAAGAATCAATAACAACCATGTAAAGCCTACAGCAGTGCACACTAACAGGCTGTAGGAGACATTAACACTAGCTAAAAGAAATAACTGTATTTTCAATGAACTTGTTCTTCCTGGATAATCAATTTTTTACACTTCTTGCCAGCTGTTCCCACATAGCTCAGGTAGAAGAATGGAAACAGCTGTCATACAGAATCCACATATTACATGCATGTTATGAGGTTTTAATCTGTCATAAATGCTCTATGTTTGTTATTTTGATCAGTCGTATCAACTTGAGAGCAAGATAAAAACAAATTCACCACTGTAATCTACACAAATACAGTAATCTGGCTAGATTCATTCTGGATGGTAATAAAAGAATACTAACTGTGAATCTACTAATGCCCCATCCTCAAACCCCACCTTGATTCCAGAAGTAAGATTTCATCATTAAAATCAGTTTGTCCCACCACCCACATTTAAGAGATTTGTCACAATCATTGTTTCTGAAATATTGAGTTATAAGGTGGCACAGTAATTACTATGGAATAAATAGCAATTAAGATTGTTCACACAAATAAGCTCAAACTGTTTGCAGTGAATAATTATGCTAATAGTGTTTTTCTACATAATTTGTGCATCCTTCACAACAATTTACTAGAAAATGTGAAATGTAAATTTGATGCATTACTACAAAAGCTCTGAAAATATGTTTAGCTCTTAAGACTTTTCCCACCAATTCAAGAGAATACACAACTAAAAACATACCTCTACATTTGTACATCTAAATTTGAAGAAATCAAACTATGCTGGAATTGAAGCAGTCACTTTCCTGCCCCATCTTGCTATGAAATCATTCTAAATTACATATGACAGACACACTCATTGCCTAAATGTCAGGATACTCTAACACAAACTTTAGCAATTTGAAAGAGGCTGAACTTACTGCTATATAATAAACTTTGGCCTTTTCCACCAACTTCCAGTTCTTCTCCAAATCAAGATGCTTTTCCTTCTTATAGCAATTAGCAGCAGCGAGGTTAGCTACAAGAGACCTGAAAGTGATTAAAAAACAAGTATTAGACCCTCTGTGAATAACACTACTGCAAATTTCTCACCATGAACATCATTTCTCAAAGATCCTAAAGAACACAAAAGCAATTGACAAAGAGCACCATAAGCCACATATACTTTATTTGACCATTTAATAAAAAGTAAGTAATATATTTAAATAATAGATTAAATATAATTTAAATCTTATATTAAATAATGTATTTTAAATCCAGCTACATAGTTTAGCTAACCTATCACTATTATATTGCTCAGGTGCCTTTGTTTGCTTTGAATCAACCTTTGTTTCGTTCAGTGATCAACCCCCTCCATATGGTTTAGCATCTGCAGATTTTCACTAAAACTCCACTAGTACCTCTCACCTAAAGAAAAGTTGTTTCTCCAGTTTATCTTCTGAAAACTATCTTCCCTCACAAGAAACAAAAGGTTGATGGATACGTAAGTCTTGCTTTTACAATTTTCCAATGAACAGCTATATTATTTTAAAAAGGGCTTGTTTTCGGATTCTTTTTCCCCATTAGGTTCATATTTTCCTTCAGCAAATAAAAAAGGGTCAGGTTGCTACTTTTAGACTATGAACTGTTAAAAAACCCTTTGGCTTAGCTGTGGATTACTGGAAAACTACCAAAAACTCATTTGTACTTCCTTCTTTCCTAACAAGTTATAACACAAGCTGTGGGACACAACTTCCATTACCGAGAACAAAAATACTTGTATCATATTGCCTCTGTTACACGAAAGATACATTCTATATTAAATCATCTTCACCCACTCGATTCAGCCTTATGAAACACACAAAACTTACAGACACTCCTAAAAAGAGGTCATGAGAAGACAGTTATGCTCTACCTCTCCACTCTGGCTACCATGACCAAATTCTTCTATGTAATTGTATTCTGAGAATGTTTAATAAGATGCAATATTTAGAGAAGGGGAATTGGGAAATGGATTATTGCCATGCTAGCATACAGAGCTTTAAATATAATTTTCAAGATTTAATAGTCAATGGATGCCCTTTTAACATTAACACATCAGTGTTTTGTGATATTTAAGTGCATTAACCAGATAATTAATGTGTAATTACAGATACAACATTTGGTTATTGAAAACTATGGCCTTCTCAAGGTGCATGCAATTGATGTTGTATGCATCACTCTCCTCCGTGTAAATGCTACTACAATCCAGAGCCAGCGCGGGGGGGAGCAAACAGCTCATCTGCTTTCACCAAGTTATGCTTCTGCCTCCAGGCACATTACCATGTTCAGGTGTTAAGAGGCAAGTAAATGAGACATTCTTTACTCAATAAAAAACAAACAAAAGACCAAACGAAAACTTCTATGAACAAAGCAACCACCTCTCCATGTAAGCTTCCTGAAGCACTCGAAGCACTCATCACTGACAATGCTTCTCAGTTCAACAGATCATGTAAATAAAAATGAATCTAACTTTATCTGAATATATCAAAAATACAGTTCTGTGTCATTTAATCCCATGAGCAGACCTGGGGCTTATCTGTTTAATTCTAAAACCTAAAGGCAATGAAAACTAATGTGAATTTTGAAAAGAAAAAAAGGAAAAACTATGAGAAAAATTTATGAACAAATACACCAAGCCTCTGTAACATTACAAGTAACAGGGCAACGAGTTTCATTCTTCATGAGTATTATCATTTCAATGACAAGAAATCCACTGGAGAACCAAGTAAATCCAAGAAAGATGTGCTTAACTGTGGTAATTTTCTGTAAATCAAACTTTAAAAGCAAATTAAATCTTTCAGTTTCGGCAAACCTTAAATATCCATCAAGGACATAGTTAGAAAAAAAAATCTCGTCTGTCTACGTATGTTGCTAAGTGAAAAGCAATTATGTTCCAGAAAACTGAGCAAAGACTTTCTATATGTTCCCTTTCACTTACCACATGCCCCTGAAACTGTAAACCCAGCTCTGTATGGCTACATCCAACTGTAGAGATGCTCTGCACATATGGGTAATAAAAGATTGCTACACTGATGACAAAGCTTTTCCAAATTAAAACTGTAAGTCTGAGAGCACTAAGTTCAACATGTGGGGCACAGACAAGGTAGATTTTTTTTCAATGAAATACAGTAACTGGAGACAGCCAGAGTGCTTCAATTGAAACAGCTTAATGGAGATACTGTGCATGTGGTTATTTCTAAGCAGAGCGCAGAAATCAAAGTCATAGACTATGACAGAGCGTAGGTATTACTTTAATCATGTGCTAGGATTTTCTTGAAAAGCTCTGAGAAAACAAAGCATATTAGTAATGCTAAACTAGAGAATTCAGGGTGGTAATCACACATCAGCTCAGAACCCTTTCCTGCAAAAGCTAGACAGAGTTAGCAGAAGCAAGAAACATTCATATCAGGGCATCTGGAACATAAATACACAAAGCCACTTCCTGGGAAAACCAGGAGTGCCACTAGCCAGCTCCTCCAAAACAGACAAGAGAGCTGAAGAAGGAAGTTAGCATGTACCTCAGCTGGAACAAGAGATTAATCAATAAATAGAGTTATCAACTGGGGCCAAGTTGAAGTGATTCTTACCAATACAGAAAATGCTAAAAACCAAGAAACAATCAGAGGGTAATTAAAGATTCAGAATAAACTTTCTCTCCCAGGATGGACAATTGCACAATAAAGCCTTTAGCAGCAACCATCAGCTAATTTTTCTTCTCCCAAGGCGCACGAATTTCTGCCACTCTCAAGCATGCTCTAAAGCATCGATTGAGATGAAGCCACTGTCTAATACTTGACTCAATACAAATATTTGGTATTAAGAAAAAAGAGTGGTTTATGTTAGCAAACCAAAAATACTGCTTATTAAGTCAAAGAAGTATTTGCAGACATTCTTATGAACAAATTTACCTAAACTTTTATATTCCACTGAGATTCACATGTTTTTCTTGAATTCATACTGTGTGCCTATTGACAGTCTTGACTTCAGTTTTCCATCATGTTACCTAGAAAACGGTGATTGCTACAGGATGCATACACAGACACTATGTAAGACTCACAGAGCAAAAATATCTTTATTGCTTTTCTTCTCTTTGAAAAACTGAATATGGATCTTGGAGATGAAGGGGGAAGTCTGTAGATATAATTAGTGTCAAAATTCCAGATGAAGATGAATGAACTTCCTTCCTCTGTGGAGTATGTACATTCATTCCTGAGAGTAAGACATTATGTGCAACATTAAATTGGGAGGGACAGGTTGATAAGCTGGAGGACAGGGCTGTCTGTCATTCAGTGGATCTTCAACAGCAAGAAGAATCGTGCTGGCAGAAAACTTGGAAGGTATATGCAAAGTCATATAATTATACACAACAACATAGGCTGAATGTTGACAGGATACCATGCAGTTTTCCAGAGAAGGACCTGGAGATGCTGGTGGATGAGGCTTGTAACATGAGTCAGCAGGGTATGACACAGAGAAGGTTAATCACATTCTAGTGTATATGGGCAAATGTGCAGCCAGGAGGACAAAGGAAGTTTTAAATCCAAAATGGAGGAAAACGTCTGTCTCCAGACCTTATCTGGAGTTCTGCGTCCAGCTTTGAGCTTTCCATTACAAGACACTGACATAGAGCAGTGAGTGCAACAGTGAGCCATCAAGATTATTAGGAGGCTGGAACACTTAACAAATGCAGAAAGGCTCTGGGTGGACCTTAAGAACAGGTACCTAAGGGGAGACCTTCCTGCTTTCTTCAAATATCTAATGAAAGTTTACAGAGAAGATGCAGCCAGACTATTCCTGAACACAAGAAAGAGCAGCCACAAGCTGAAATAAGGAATACTGCAACTGGGTACCATCAAAATAATTTCTCCCATGAAGAGCGATCAAACGTTTGAACAGTTTGCCCAGAGAGCTTGTGCAACCTCTATCCTTTGTGATATTCAAAACCCAGCTGGACATGGCCATGAAAAACCTGAACTAACTTTGAAATTGGTCCTGCCTTCTGCAGGGGTTTAGATCAGATGCCTGCTCTAATTAAAATTTTTCTAGAGTTCTACATATTATATGGAAAACGCTTCCTCCTCTGACCCTCATTTCAATTCACGTCGCTGTTTACCACCTTTTCTAATTCTACCCGAAACATTAACCAACCTCTCCAGAAGTATGGTGTAGACTTTAATTACGGGAGTGCTATCTCACTTTAATAAATTCTAAAAACTCCTGATACTGCTTTGAAAGGAAAAGAGCAGGTCCTCAGGACCAATGGCATTGAAAGCCACAGGGGAAAACAAAAAACGATAATGACAGATATTTCTATCTTACTCTGAGACAAAAAGAAAATATTCCTCAGGGTAACTGATACCATTTTTATTATTGATTCAGTATATAGTATCAGAAAATGTAAATGCTGTCAGAAATCAGGGAGGGCTGATGTGTGCTGGTAACGTCTCAAGATTAAGGCTAACCTGATTGGCTGGCTTTGAAACCTTTACAAAAATTGTCAGAAGGTAATCAGCAAAGAAGTAGAACACAAGTTCAAGAGTTCTGGGTAGAGGGTGAAAGAAGAAAGCAAAGGGCCATGCTCAAGAAAAATGAATAGAAAAAGTAGCAAATGAAAACAAGAAAAACAAATTCAGAAGAAATCCTTAAAATGTAGACATACAGAATTACAGGTACTAGAAGAAAAAAATAAAAACCTTTTTCTTTCTCTTATATAAAATGAAATTAACCCTTTCAATCTACTTATATGCTGACAGCAGTTCTCACTAAACACAGTATCACTGGAGGTATACTCCTCACTTGCCAATCAAGTATAAGCCTTAGGTACCAATCAGCTTGCACGTAGGCTGCATAAACATACTTGTTTACCAACTGTCGTCTCCCCCATATTTTCTCTCTTCAGAGCAAGGGGAAGCTATTTCAGAAAGAAGCAGTATATTATTATCTCACACTTTCTGGCCATAATACAACTGCTGTTCTCTAAAAGTGTATTAGTACTGCCCAGCCCCAAACTACGGCCTAGGCAGTCCTGCGTTGTCTCAAATCAGTGCTAACACTTCATCGTTCAAATCACAATTTTTCAAGGCTGGATATTCCAAGCACATTAGGCTACACTCACTATGCCAACTGCATTTGTGTCTTCAGAAAATATCAAAGGCTCCTGACCTGTTATCACTAGTGATGCAGGCAGCACAGGTTCCTGTTGGCTCTTCACTCTGCTCATAATAATGGGCATCCACATGAGCTTCCTCAGCCTTCTTCTTCAAGATCTCTCCAAATTTATCTTTGCCAATGCACCCAAAGAAAGTTGCAGCTTTGTAAGGTCTCTGAATCATCCACTGCAGATTGACAGGAGAAAAAATAAAACCACAAAATAAATACAAAGTTAACATATCGGGTATATTATTTTTGCTATTTTTTTCTCTCCACTCACCACATTTAACTCTGTGCCTACATTTTGACTTAAAGAACACTTGTATGCCTGAAGTAAAAAACATGTGGTACAGCAAAGGAGGGAGGAGCAGCACAGAAAACAAAATTTACCCATAATGATCCCACTAACACCTAATGTAAAACTTAAACACATGTAGTTCCATTATAAATAAATTTGTATTTTTTTACAAGGTATACAAAAAGAAGTTCCCTCGCTCAAAGGAGTTGCCTCTACACTTACATTTAATCAAGCAACATATGGTCTCTTCAAAGAAAAATTGTAGAAAATACAAAAGAAAAAAAGGAAAAAAATAGCCCACAAAACCCTCCACACAAACAAAATAAATAAATAAAAACAGACATAGCATGTAAGAAAAACAGTGCATTTGAGAAACCTAAGCAACATTATGCAACATTCATAATATATACATAAAATCTAAGTGGTACTGAAAATAACCATTTGTGTCTACCATTTAATTGCACGCAAAAAAGGAAACACTCCCTTTTTACACTATTAAACCACACATGAAAGTATCTTATCTCCAACTTTATTAAGAGCAGTTCTGTCACTTGAATAGTAAAGAAAGAGAGTAGCTGCACAGTGTTGCTAAGGTGCCCGGTTATTTCATAAAGCTCCTCTTTTATTAATAAAAAATGTATCATTCAGCTGCAAATGTAACTCTATTTTGTGGTAAGTTAAAAAATAGCATTTATCAGCAATGTGAAATCAAGAGTGACTTAAAAAAATAAATGTGAAGAAACAGACATAGGCCCTACTCTGCTGGTGGTGAGTCAGCCAACCAGTGTCATTATAATTCACTCTAATTACAGTCAGAAAGCTTATCCACTCAATCTATAGTATGAATTAAAGGCTACAGCAATTTTCTGCTATACTAAAACCCTACTTATAATTGTTTCCTAATCAAGATTTAAATAAATGATAATGTCTCCATTACAAAGCAGCATTAGTGGTAGCTGTGGGTTGTAGAAAGGTCAAGTAACTAAGTTGCAAATACATACTTAGTCACGTCTTTATTACTACCAGCTCCAGAAGGAAGAGAAAGAGAGAGAAAAAAAATCTTTAGTCATGTAAAGTCTCCATTAATAAGAAAAAGGTGGACAAAAGTTACAAGGTCTCTTTCTTGCAACAATTTTGAATAAAGTTTAAGGAGAAGAAAAAAAATTATCATCATATGGCGGCAGTGTTAAATCTCTCATCCATGAAATGTACACTACATACATCTGCTTATCTATTCCATACCACTCTAATAGAAATTAAGAAAACCCCTAATAAGAGAATTAATACATTTCATACAAGGGTATCAATTACATCCTTGAATTTGACACACCTTTGCACATACATAATAGACACTTGCACAGTGTTCATTTAGGATGTCTCAGAACAATAGTCCTTTATATTTGGAGGTATGATTAAGTGGAACAGATTACTTAAAAAGATGAAAACTGCTGTGACCAACTGTAAGTGAATATGGAACAAATTTCCACACAGGTAAGAACAGAAGTTCCTGAAGCCTTGTGCACCATGCAAACATGCTCTACTGTCACAAATAACAAGAATTAATAGAGATCACTATGAACAACATTTATCGAAGAACCAAACCCAAAATAATCTTCAAAAAATGTAAGACTTCAAACCACACCTTAGGCTTACAACATTTTATCAAATGATGTTATTTTATATATGACAATATTTGGAGCAGTAGCAACTAATATTTCACATAGATCTCTGAAAAAAGAATTTCCATTCAAGTATCACAGTTTTGGCTATTGGCAGCAGCTCGGTTTGAATTCAGATGTGATACATGCCATATATAAACTGTCACAATCCTGATTTTAAATTTAAGTCAAGCTACACTTGAGAATCAAAAGTCACAATCCAGACTTTCCTGAGATGAATCTCTGTATGTGGTGCAGACCACTTCTTCCATTGGCAGTTCTACTCATATTCATGATTTTTTAAAATACAGGTATTATGTGGTGAGAGGATAGTCCCACTATATAGGTATTATTTTCATTTGAGTATCTGAGTTAAGCAACACTGAAGAAGATGGGAAAGTAGTTCAGCAGTGTTTCTGCAAAGATCCTCTCATCACAGATCTCCAGTTACCAACACTCATTGAAATGATCTGCTCTCATTCCCACAACAATGGTGATGAGGCATTGTCAGTTGGAGAACTCCTCCAAGTTGAATCTCCTTTCCTCAGCTAAAAGGCTACATATCAGTAAGGGCAAAAGCAGACATCACATTACATTACAAACTTGATGAAACTGAATCATAGAAGTATTCCTGTGGTGCACCACTGAAGTTGCACCTTGTGGAATGAGTCACACCAGGCATTTTTTGCACACGTGTGAAAAAACAAAAGAGGCTCTTCAAGGCAGACACTTGAGGATTTCTTTTTTAATTTGTCCCAGAACTGGATTTTAAGTTTGAACAACCTGCTATGAAAAAAGGCTTCTATGGGCTACTTCACATGCTGTTGTTATTAGTGACTCTGTCTAAAACACTTCAAATGGGAGTCAGTCATCACAAGATGTTTATCATTGTGAAGCACCTATGCAGCATTACAGCCAATATCATATGAAGGCCAATAACAAACTGCACACATTAATGCCATGTATATGGTTATATAAACTGAAAATTAGTTTTATAGATTTATGTGAAATACAAGATTTAATTGAATGAAAAAGATTCTAGACAGAAACAGAAAATGACCCAGCTCAGCGGGAATCAGCATAATGAGTTAATTATCCAGGGTTTGGCTAGGCAGAGAGGCAGCTACTAACAAACTGTATTGACAGTCTGGTCAGGAGAGGTTGGCACCTGGCCACACCATGAATCCTCACCAGCACCCAAGGGAATTTGAGGCTGCTAATGGACCAAAGACAGAAGTGTCAAAAGTAGGAACTTATCACGAAACAACAAGACAGCCTCAGGAGCAGGATACCACAAAGGAAACTCAAGGAATGGTTTATGAAATCTAATGTGTTTCTCTGCTCTAAAGTTTTCCTCTGTCAACACAGCTTGGACATCAGGTACAAACAAGGACAGGCCCTAACCTTTTCAGTTAGCATAAACATCTGTGACAGAGAAAGGAGCACAGGAAATAGAACACCTTTCAGATGTTCTCTTGAGTTAAACAGATTGTATTTTTTCTCACATTTTTGTAGTATGCACTCTGATAAATGCAAAGAGAACTTTAATTTTAATTATTTTTTATATTTATGCCTTGCCTTTAGCATAACTGTGTCTTAAAATTCAGCTGATTTCAAAATAAGCATAATCTAGTATCAGGTTACCATATCCCTACAGACACATTATTTCTTACGATCAAATACTGAGGCCAGCACTTGCAAAAGAAGCCAGCACCCTGGCTGCTCCAAGACACACTAGAGGGTGACAAAATACATTACTTTCATGAGGCTAACTTGGGCTCACAGTAGCAGGACTATCTGTTCATGGGGTTTTTGATGATCAGAGTTGAACAGGATGAACTCTCTGGCAAGCTTTAGCTATCAGAGAAGTGTAAGAACCTTTGTGTTCCAGGGAGTGGGTGGTAATTGCAGAGAACAGCACCAGCTTTTCTTGCAAGACGTTGAGATGCCAAGAAAACTTGGTAACAAGAAAAGCTTCTGAAGACTCAATTGTGACTTTGTGAGACTGCTTGGAGTGAACTACGTCCCACTCTTTCACATCCTCAGACTGGAAGATGTGGTACACCTATTTCCCACTTTTGTCTAATTAGAAAACGGCTTATGGAAACAACCTTTCTGCTTTCTTTTGAGTTACAGAAGAGCACTCCTAGAAGCATTTCTAACACTAGAAAGTGACTTGACTTTGATTGGATACTCAGTGCTGTCTTTTGAGAAACAATAACCCTGCCCCCCTCCCCCCAAAAAAAGAACAAAAAGCCCCTTCATATTATGTGAAAGAAAATCAGTGGCCTCATACAGTTAGAAAAAGTTCTTCAATTTGGATTTCCCAGGCTTATCCTATTTAGCTTGAGAACGCCATGCTTCTGCAGAATTCAGTATCCCCTATCACAACACTTGATCTGCATTCAAAGCTTTGCTTTGCTGTTCCTGCAAAGTCCACTGTAGAGGAGGACCCTACTAATGCACCTCACTGTCTTCAGTTGCAAAGACACTTCCCCTGCAAAAGGAGAGTTTGCTACTGCTGGGTCTCAGTACACATTACCATAAGACTTAAAAAAGAAACATCCTACAGATGAATCTTATAACAGCTTTACAGCCTTCTGTCTATAACCAAGATCCTTCAGAAATTATTTCATTTTACTCCAACTCTCTGCTGTGCTGTAAGTGACATCATTAACTGGACAACACTGATAACTGGAACAAGGAGGCTGATGAAGACACTCACAGCCACATTGTTCTCTGTCTGAGCTCCTAAATTCATTTTTTTAAGTGGCAGCCAGTAGCGCATTTCCACATCTGTCAGTCATCTTAAACTAACAACGCCAAAGCATCCAAAGCTTTGCTTAGACTGACATACCTTCTGCACATAGGAGTTTTCAGCTGTGGACTTGAATCCTAAATGCCTACGAACTGACAACACAACAGGAAGCATTATGCCCCTTCACAGTGAAGGATCTTCAAAACTCATTAACACTGAATACAGACATCTGAAGTGCATCTGAAGTGCGTTATTTGAAGCTGGACTCTTCTCTGCATGACCTGTCAAATCTGATCTTATTTTAAATTGCAGTTCACAGAGGAGAGGACTCCAAGGACCTAAAATTAGCTAAGATTTAACATGCCTGCTGAAATCTAAATAAACAATATGAGCAACTATTCATGAAGTGCTCTTTTTAGTAAATCAAAACAGGAATGGAGTATCTCTTATTTTTATGTTCTAAATTTTAGAATGAGTCCATATACTTCTCAAAGGTTTTACCAGTCTGTTGTGCCCCTCACCAGTTGTGTCCCTGTTATGTGCAATCACCAATATATATACACAGTCCATTAAAAGCCTTTTGGAGTATTTTTAGGAATATTTTAGGTGTTAAAGGAAATTAAATCACAACTGATCTTAGATGGCCATATAAAATGAGAAAACGTGGGATCAAAGATCAAACTGTGTATCTTAAAAACACAAAAAACTGACAATATGCAAAATAGTTCTTTCAATGTTCAAAAAAGGACAGTGTATTTCTTGTGTATGATATGATACACTTCAGGCTCAAATGGAATGCAGTATTCTGTTACCACTACACATATCATGCCATTTAAAATCCCTACCATGGTGGGGTAACCCCAGCCAGAGTTAAGCCTCCACCCCGTCAGTCTTTCAATCCTCCCTCCTTGAGGGACAAAGGAGAGAATCAGATGTGCAACAGTGAGAAAAAAACCACAAGGCTCAAGAAGAAATGATGCAACGACATTCATTCACCACCTTCCATCAGCAGGTTGATACCAAGCCACTCTCTGAGCCATGGCTACTTGGCAAAACTCCCCCTCCCTTCCACTTTTATTGCCATATTCTATGTGCCCTGGATTATCTCCTCGGTCAGGTGTCCT
>NW_008246060.1:11868078-11905134 GCF_000691975.1 Corvus brachyrhynchos
GAGTGAAAAAACAGAGAAGGCCTTGATGCTGTGCAAGCACTGTTCAGCAATAGCTAAAACACTGCTGTGTTAAATAACACTGTTTTGGTGACAAATCTAAAACACAGAACCATATGGGCTGCTATGAAAAATTAACTGAATCCCAAGCCAACCCAGTACACCTAACTCCAGAATCACTGTTACGAGACTACAGCAGCAAGACCCTGGCAAACAGATGAGTTAATACAGTTTGTTCCAGTACCTTTGAAATTTCCTTGCTTTTTCTTATTTTCATTGATGGATTTTTAAACATTGCGACAGCTAGTATCACATAATGGCCACATAAGAAAAAAATGGGAAAAGGGAAAAATAAGCTTATCTTTATAAAAGCAGGCTTGTGAAAAGGAGCCCCATGTCCTGTACAGTAATTCTTCCACCATTAGCTGAAGCTGCCAAATCTTGCATGAGGAAGTGATATTGTTAAAATGCATAACAACACCCTCAAGCAACTTCCAGTCAAATGAGATAAAAGTGATAATATTTTTTAAAGGAAAAGACTAGTTAAAGCCTTGCACTGAGACCAATATCTAAGTCTTTTCAGCATTTGGCTCAACATGTACTATCCAAATCCCTGCACAGGAACATCTATTAGTTTTAACATGGTGCCACAAGTGCCTTTTGCTACAGCTTCTCAAATTAAGATGTCTATCAAAACATTAATCATCCAGGAGCAGTACTTCATTCACTTCAACATTTAAAAACAAATTTAACAAACTGCCTCTTAAAAAAAGTTTCTATAATCCAAATAACTATTTTCAGTGCTGCTGTTCTTCTGTCTTCCATTTCCTATTTCTTATCATTGCTCTTCATCTGCTTGTTCACTGTTTTATTTTTAGTCTAGTTTGTAAGCTTCTTGCTGGACAAGGAAACACAAGCATATTTTCTGTAATTAAACATGTAGTAGCCATATTCCAAAGTTTCAATGTGACCAAAAGCAAGTGCTCTTTTTTTACTCCACCCTTTAAATAACACTTAATTCCAATATTCCTTACTCCACACTCTTATGCTGTATTTATAATGCTACAGTTCTGCCTCAAATACCCGAAGTGCTGCAGCCTCTCTTCTGAAGGTCAATTTGTTATCTGAGGCCAAAGGCAGAATGTCTCCTGCAAGGCCTTACAAGGCACACAGCTGAGACACAGCTGGCCTTGTGTCCTTTTCCCATTTGAAGGGCAGAACCTGAGACATCAACCACTTCCCCATTGTATGATCTGATGTGTCACTCCTTTTCCTCAAAAATTGTGCATTTCCTTCCCAAAACCAGGTAAAAGATGACAAACCTACAGAACAAGGTTGGTCACACCAGCTCTTCTCACTGTCACAGATGACAGTTACTTGAAAGGTATCACAACAGAAAGAATTCCAGGTTTACTTGGGACTCTTCTGCAGCTGTTTCAGTTTATACAACTATTTATTAAAAAATTCACCAATATTGCAAAGCTGTGTATGAAGTAAGGATTAGGAGTATCTTTATCAGTAAAAGAACTCAAAAGACACTAACATCCCTCTTGAACACTGGGTGTGAAATAATGAAAGGTGGCAAGTAAAGTACAACATAAAGTCTTGGTCCTTCTGGTCAGAAACAGTGGTGTTCAGATGTGAATAGAAGGATATAAACAACATGAAAATGGAACATCCTACTCATGTATAGTAAGAGACTCATTGGACAACTGTAAAAGTACTGTTAACAATGCCTCAGCCTACTCGTAAAGAATTAGCACTTCAAATAGATACAAAAAAGACTGATAAGCAATTTAAAAATACCTTAAAATTCTCCAGTGTAAAACACTGTACATGTATTTAGATACTATTCTATAAGTGAAGCTGATGCTGTTGCAAAGTGACACTTTTAGGATATTTCACATATGATTTTGCATATCTGTAACATTAAAACAAAACTTCCTTTTCAAAACCAATGCATATGTCACCCACACTCCCCTGCTAAATGATGTGCAGTCTCAATGAATACACCCACACTCAGAAGGACAGCAAAAAACCCACAAGTGGAGAGACTTCTTTCATTGTCTGGCAGCACAGAATTCATATAGCACAAACTGTAAACAGCTGCCTATCAGCTTCTATCAGCACCAGTATCAAAAACAGATGGCAAAGGTCAAGTCAAAGTTTATTGACAATGATGAACTTGGACAACCTCTATTAAATTACTTCTTCCTTTAAGGTGTATGTGATCAAATCAGCAGAGAGATTTTCACTCAGTCACATAACAAGCTATTTGTTGAGATTGAAACATCTGGTCAATATCTCCTAACACTGCAATTTCATGCACAGTTAGCAATAGAGTACATTTCTTTTCTTCTTCTTACAGGGTCCATAAGGGTGGCACATATGGCCAACCATTTCATTCAAAAAGGTTTCAATTCCAGGCATTACGTACAATTGTCTCTATGCTTAATAGTATTTTAAGTCTACCTACCATCGTTTTCCATCATCACTGCTGTCTGCTCTACTCTTCGCTATAAAAGCCCACAAATATGACAGAGCACTTAAAGCTTAACAGCTTTTGACTACTGGAGTTAGAAAGCAGTTAAGGCAGGGGAGTTTTTAAAGTGACAGGTCTTCATCTATCTGTTGTCAAGAATTCCCAATGCATTAAACTATTTACCAAGGCTCTCGTAACTCAGATTATAATTTTTGTTGTAATAGCAAACCTTTCATTTCTAAGGCACCCCAGAGCAATTTAAAATCACCCTTTTTACTAATTTATAAATTATTATACATTTTCAAATGTAACATACATTATTATTATTTCAAGTAAATGTATGCTAATTATAAAAATCTGATGAAACATAAATCCTGTTTCTCCATCTGAAATAGGAAAAAGACACAAAATGCTATCTACCCCAAAGGCTAAAAAATGCTTGCCTTTAAAATTATGCATCTATGTTGCCACAGCAACAAGTACTGGATAATGTAAAATGTATTTCACCCTTCCATTTCTAAATCCCAATCTTTTTGGTCAAAATATGAAGGAGGGCTGGTTGCAAGCCTACCTACACAAAGTACATTTCAAAGAATTTTCAGCTACTACTAAACAACCTTCATTTTTATTCAGTTAATGTTTGATTTCCACATCTTGTTCCCACAGTCACTGACTCCAAGTAGTATCTGAACCTTAGAAGTTCACCTAGCAGTTGTAGGAAGACACTGATTCTAAAAATGTTTACTATAATGATGCATCATGCCCAGAGGCTACACCAAAGGCATAATGGAGGGGTGGGCTGGGAAGGAAGAAGAGAGATAATCTCCATGAGGGAAAAATGCTTGAACAGAGACGTCCCTCAGAGATGTCACTGAAGATGCCTCAGGAGTGTGTTGACTTTTGGCATGATGGCATCTCTTCAGGAGACCTGTTCTGAAGGAATGGGATATGTAACCTAGATCAAACCAAAAAAAGAAAAAAAACAAGGTAGTCCGCTAGAAACTGATGGGTTTCATGCAAATGTCAAGATAAGGCTTATAGGAAGCAGAGCATCTTTTCAGGTTGCAAACATGAGCCTGTGTAAGAGCCTGTCACCCCATGCCACAAAGACAGACAATCCAGTCAGGAAAGCAACTAATTAGGTCACTTAGCACTCACAGCACTGGTGTAGAAATTAAGTAATTAGCCAGATTCTAACTGGGTTTTTTAATAGAAGTTCAAAACAGGAAAGGTTTCAGGAGCTCCAAACAAATTCATAACTGATGGGATTAGCACTATTAAATTGCAATATTTTTCCAAAGTAACAGAAAACCATCACACCCAGTAGCAAAGAGTGCAAATTCAGCCTCAGCTTTATTGTATATATACAGTAAGGCCTATAGCATTGTGGTGGAACATTCCATAAAAGCTGACATGGAGTTTATTTCTTCCAGAGTTAATAAAGAAGCTTCTCCAAAAGAGATTAGGAGAAAAAGTTTTTAAAAAAGATTAAAATATGGTGTCTCCCCTCTAACTGCAAGGCTTTCCCTTACTAGACTAGGAGCCCTCTGAACGACCAAGCCAAAACCGTGGAAAGGTGATATTAGGCTTTGAGTCAATCCTTTCAGGAATTAGTATTTCAGGATTGGCCTCTCCTAATTGTTATACCATATACTTCATCCACAGTTCCACATGGAAATGCTCCCCCTCCAAGGTTCAATATTCTTAAGGAATGATTCCTCTTCTAAGAAAGAAAAATGTGAACCAACTGAAAAATTACTGCCTTAGGACAGGCAAATCCCAGAAAAGCCTCTGGATTCCTCAAGTGAGACTTCCAACCACATTTAGTTGGAAACGCTCTGTGTTCACCAAATCTGCAACTGGAACAGACCAGGCTGAGATTCCAGGGGAATACTGGGTCCATAGTGTGCATGTGAACAATGCTATGGAGGAGAACTCATACGTACTCTCACAAAATAATAAAACTGCCACAGTATTCCAAACAGGAAGAACTCCCTCAAAATCAGAACGTTCTGTTACTGAAGCGAATCCATTAAGCTCACTGCTACGTGTACAAACATAGGTGTCTTTGAGAGTTACGAAAAACACAAGAAACTTTGGATAAAGAACACACTTTCACATTTCTAAATTACCTTTCAGCTTTTTATTCCAGTACCAGCTAGGTACAAAATCAACACATAATATAAGATGCACAACTCATTTCTTATTGTTTCTTGCTACACTAACATCAGGAACTCTGCACAAATGGCTCCATGAGAAACGGCACAGAAATTTTGTAGCTCAGCACAGAGAACTTCTTTAAGCCCCTCTGTCAGATGCTTCTGCTAATCACTTAGGGGAGAGGTTTGGTATGTGGTTCCTCCACCGCAGTTAATGTTATCCACACACATAAACAGATGGGGCTTTATTCTATTCACCAATAACTGAATGGTAAATAACTTATTTATACTGTTTCTTAAGCACAGAAATACTGCATTTTATCTACTCTGATCACAAGAACTCTTTTTGCAAGTTTTTGTCCATAATGGCTTCAGATTTGCTGTGGTGGTACAAGCAATACCTTTACCAAATTAATTTAAGAGGGTTTCTAATTGCCATAAACTGAAAGACATCCCATTCTGATTCCCAAGATAATATATTTAAAAAATAGCAAAATAGAATTACTTATTATAGCTTTTGATTTCTTTTAAACAGGTGTATTCCTTCCCTCAAGGTAATTTTTATATTTAATTGTAACAAATCTAATCTTTTTAAAGAAATTATTATAACTAAATGTATTACAGAAGTCACATATAATTATTTGCAGTTGAAAGCAGCATTTGACACTACCTGGATTTTTTGGCAAATAGCTCAAACACTCCCCTAAGTTCAAATAATTTTCACAGAACAGATAATTTAGTTGCCAACTCCTGTGTGTTTCTGAAAAATAACTCCAAATTGCTCTTAAATTTGTTTTTTTCCTGAATTCAATCACTGCTGAGGCACTTGACACTTGACTCCTACGATCAACTCTGCCTCAGCACTAAACTCCAAGACCTAATTTGGCAGGAGTGGAAGGCAAAGGAAAGCTTACATTTACTAGAATGCTGGTTTTGATTCAAAAAAGAGTCAACTTTTTGGCTTTTGGCTTAAAAAAAGAAAAATCCACAGGATTGTACCTGATGAACTTTGTCTTGTCTTTTGTACAACAGGAAATATTTTATTCACATCTAAAATCAAAATCAACAAGAAAGAAGAAATACATACACCAAACACTGAGAGGATGCTTTGCTAGCAACTGGACAGTCCTGATCCAGTTAATATTCTTTGAGTCAGGTGTATTTTGAAGTTAACAACTTCCTTTTCCAATTTCCTCAGAGAATCTGGAAAGCCCTGGTCTGATTGGGATCTCAATTAGTCCAGTTTTACACTGCTGTCTTATGATTCTACTGGCAACTGATCCTTTAACTATAGGCAAAAACAGCATCTCTGAAAACGTGTTTGTTTCTTTCCCCCATATTCACAAATTTGGAATTCTGGGGGGTGGGGGTTAGGGGGTGGTTCTGTATTTTGGAATGCATGCTATTGATGAAGACTATACTATAAGGGTGAAATGTAGATTCACAACTTTATTTTAAAAGGTAAGAGTTGGAAGGGCTGCCACACAAGAAATAAAAAGAAAAACCAGCAAACCAAAAAAACAAACAAACCCCTCCCCCAAAAAACAGAATCAGAAATATACGCAGAAGTTTCCAGAACATACTCTAGGACTAGAGCAGCTCCTACCAGTATCACAGGCAATAACTGTTAAAAAAAATAAAACATCTAGTGGCCAAAATTTGGTGTGATATACTCTGAGTTTGTACATGTCATAGAGGACAGTCAATGCTATTAAATGAGACAGAAATTCTCAGCTGATGCATTGGGAATACAAGAACTTTGGTAAATATGGTTTTGTAATAAATCTGTCATATAATATCTCCATCTGAGCACATATAATAGTCCATTTACTTTTTAATAAATATTTTTATGTAGGCTTTATAGAAGAAGATAAAGAATAGTCTAAGCAATAATGCCATTCAACAAACTATTGTTTTCTGTTCAGAGGCATTTGCTGCTTTCAGCATCACCAGGTAAGCCAAAAGCCCATATCCCTGTATCTTGCCTGCACTGGCTGCAGGACACACTAATTGTGAACGCTCAACGTCCAACAAAGTAGGCAGCATGTACTTCATGTGAAACCCTAACTGCATATTTGCTAATGAATTTGGATCAATAATTAACTTTTATTACTCTGGTGTTTTGTATCATTTTCTGTACAGCACAAAATCTATTATACTGAAAGTGCACAAGGATAATTGCATTTAACTTCACATCTATGGAAAAATAAAATCAAGGGATTTTGGACTATAAGTATCTTGAGATACTTCCCTTCTCAGAAAGGCAAAAACTGCAACATCATTTTAAGGATTATTTCTGGAATTTTTTGGATCTTATCATTATTGTTAGCTGCTATATTACTAGAAATTACATCATTAAATGATTTCCCATGGATAACAGCTTGTAATTCCATCTATTTATTCTCTTCTGAGGAACACAGTAGATTAGAAGGCTGTCAAAATGATAAACTGACATAAAATGCAAATTTGCTTTTTTTAATACAGCATGCAAGATTTGGAAATGCTTCTTAAAACAGAAGCACCAAACTAGCTACAGGCACAGAATTCATGCTTCAGGCAGCCAATGTACAAGAAAATGCTAATGCATTAGAAGATATGACTCAACAGCAACAACAACAAAAAAATCTATCTAAACTTCATTAAGAGGAGAATCTGTCAATAAATCAACTGAAAGATAAGGACAAGTATCAATATTGAAATATACCAGCTATAATGAGCATAAAACCGTTTCCTTTATGCAAAAGCTAACAAGTTATTACATGAAAGGTTAACTCATTAGTCCCTATTTTTAATTTTCCAGAACAAATGCCTAAGCATTTCAGATACTTTTAACCTAAAAGTCTGTTTTCTACTCATACTTATTTTGATGGAATGTGATTGATATCAGTGAGATTATACCACTGTGGATTATAAGAGAATTTGGTCCTATTATGTTAATTCTGTTGGTGTAATTGTTAGTTTTTCTACATAGTGTACTACTATTCAAAATTAAGTCCTCAGGATAGAAATACACTGCTCTATTACTTGGCTGTGAGGACATTAATTAGTAACCATAAAGCAATTTGAAATTGAATAGACCAGATCAATGCCAGATGCTGGTATGAAAGTTCTGCCTATACATATGATTTCAAAGGCAGCATCACCACTTTTTATTTCTAAGAAAAATTTCTTTTTACCAGTTGAGATACAAAACCTACTTTTATTAAATCCAATCAATTTAATATCAAAAAGAACAAGCTGAAATTAGGTTAGACCATCCAGATATTAATAATAAAATTATTTCTGCAGATCCATTATTTTAACAACATTGAAAGCATTCATGCCTTTAGTAACATGACATAACCCACACTCTGAAAAATGCTATACTAATAAAAACAATTGGGGATAATACAACAATGTGATTACTCTTATTTTGAAGCAGTCTAGAAGGACTGGACAAATTGCTATTGAAAGCTAAAAGCCACCTATGACTGGCCAGTAGCAGCAGTGGCCAGTGATAGCAGATATCCATATTTATAAAGATCATTCCTATACTCACAGTTTATTTTAACACGTATCAATGTACAGCAGTACCCTATGGACACATGATATGAGATGACCAGGATGGGTTCTCTCTCTAGGGTCTCACTCTCCAGGGAGAGGGTATGGATTGTGTGCTGTCACCTCATCACATTATCTGACCAGGGACTAATTACTATCCCTGCCATTGCTTCTATTTTTAAAATGATTATTTACCCCTTCTCCATTTTTAATTTTACTAGTATTTTCCAGAAAATCAATTGCAGCTGTCACAAAAGGACAGGATGGTTTTTATGAGATTTAAATCTGTTCTGTACTGGTTTTCACATAAAATAAAATTTCAGACGAGCATGACCACCATCATCAACTCAGAAGGCCTGATAACTATTTACATTTAAATTTAGCCTAGTAAGTCAAATATTTCTAGTGATGAAATGCAACATAGTAATGAAAAGTCTTCATTTTCAGACCTTTCCAGTTGTCTCCTGGAAGTACACATCCACTAGACTTTTGCTATACAAATAAATTCCATACAGAAGACAAGAATTTCCTTATTTTATTTCTATGGACCACTTAACAAGCCAGTGATTCCCTTTAGATCACTTGAATGTCATTGGACAAACACAAGGCAAATACTAAACAATATCCTCCTTCAAAGGGTAAGTTAGAAATGAACCCAAATTCAGCTAGTTCAAGGTGATATCTTCAATAGCTGCTCCTATTCCACCACCACTCCCAAACCAATAGAAAGTTACAAAGGAAACCAGTATTACCAGCTTAAGCTAATCTTTGTTGAAAGACCAGTGTGTCATGCCTGGTGTGTCTAAATCCAGATTTATTAACTCTTAGGTTGCTGCTTCAAACAGCGGAAATAATTGCCATAGTGAGGATTCCTTCTTGATTCAGTGATACTAAAAGCTCACCCTTTAGAACAGTATTTTTGATGAGTTGTCCCTCAACAACTCAGCCCCAGCATGCAGTCTTCTAGAACTTTTTACGTGAGCCATAATAAACACTTGATTTTTCCGAATTTTATCTGTTAAAATCCCAGTCTAACACAGCATTTTAACATTTTGGAAAGGTTATGATGACAAATGTAGGAAAACAATGCTGTTGCAGTCATTCCTGCAATTAAATTACTTACAGCATTAATCATGTCAACTTTTTCTTTCTTTCCTCTGCTAAAAGCCAAAAGTAGAATTCTTAAATCAAGAAATTGTACGCAATTTCCTTGCTAATCCATTATCCATTTCAACAATTGCTCAAGTCAGAACAAAAGACAGCAATATTAAAAAATGAGAGATATGACAAATCTTGGACTGTTTCGGAATGAGGTTTTAAAAAGACAACAACTCCACAGTACTGTAGGCTGCACGTTCAGAAGATACCAATGTAGGGACCTGTAAAAATCCTTTTTACCCTGACCTTATCAGAGATCACACACATCTAGACAACTCCCGGTGTTACAATAAGCTAACCTTCCCCTTCCCCTACTCAGAACAACAAAATCAAACCACAGCACCAACAAAAAACCAAACCAACTGACCAACCAAAAACCGAAACAAACCTCAACACTGATACAGAAGTCTAAGCTTGTTGCACAAATGTTTTGGACTCCTTAAAAACCAAAACAAACACAAAAATCCTCTTAAATTGTTACTAATAAGTCTGTCCACATCAAGCCAGTTTGCACATACCACGTTTAGGATTAGCAGATTGCATTCCTGTACACTGAGGAAGAACTAAAACTGAGAAAAGACATTTCAGGCAGAATTCTACAGCACATCAATGAGTTGTGACAACTGGCAGTGTGCAGTGATAGATCCCACTTAGGGAGCTTTAGTAACTTCTATCAAGGACATAGAAATCAGCTGATTTATGGAATTCAGACTTTAACACTGCACTTGAAATTTCTACTAACAGAAACTAAGTTTTGCTAAAATGGAAACTACCTTAAAATAAAGAAGCAGTTATAACTACAGCACATATGGCTGAGCATTATACAGTCATTCAGTATTTTGTCACTTTAACAGCATAAATACATCTCAAGATGTACCTTCTCTATTGTAATAAACAGATATTGTACAATCACCTCGTTATAGCAGGGGTTTACTTCTTACTCACTTACAAGTGTGCCACCAGAAGACCATGCTGACTTAGCTGAGGTCCCCTGTAAAAATTCTATTTTTCTGTCGAGGAGAGTACACCACCTCAAAACTTCCTACCATAGCTACTTGCAAAACAACTGCAAATTGTTCTGCCTTGAACAACCTATTATTCCAAGACAAGGTCTCCTTGAACTGTACTAATGAAACAAATGTACCTGGAAGGGAACCAAACTGTTATTACTATTACACGGATAAAATTTGTTCAGTCAATCACAATAAATTGTTCCCAGGTATGCATATAGAACTGCTCTGTTTTCATCAAGTCACATAAAATCTTTAGCATTCCCCTAGAAATTTAAATTAACTATGAGCTCTGGGAAGCCATTATGAAGCAATTTTCCACTTCTATGTTTTGTACCAAACTCCAGGGAAAGTCTAAAATTTGGTTCAGAAAAGATGGTAGATAATAAAGCACTTAAACATCTACTTCACTATACTGTTTCATACCAAAAAGAAAAGAGATTCTGTGTATTCAAACTGACTAAAATATTCACCTAAACCAAGTATTAAATACTCTATATGCAACTAGCATTATATATACTATTTATTGTGTTCTGAAGACAATGTCTACCACAAGGCTCAGTAAAGATGGAATTGTGTCTAGTATTTGGAAAACCAAATCACTTAAAGTTGAACATCCAGAAGATTTTTTTCACTGTAAGGGTTATTAAGCATTGGAATGGGCCACCCAGGGAGGTAGTGGAGTCACCATCCCTGGAAGTGTTCAAGAAACAAGGTGGCAATTAACACTATGGTTTAGTTGTTGTGGTGGTGTTTGGTCAAAGGTTGGACTCAGTCTGGAGGTCTTTTCCAACCTCAGTGATTCTATGATTCTAAATATGCAGTCTGAGACCTGGATCACTCAGTGAAACCTTCTACACCAGCACTAACAGAAGCTACTGTTTGTCTTCTACACAAATTGCAGGGTGTTACTACCAATTGTGAAAAGAAAAAATTTTAAAGCCAGTCTACCTACAAATCCATTTTTTGTTTCAGATCATGACAGCTGCACTCAAGAAGGCATTCACATGTATTTTCAGATATTATTTGAAGTAACGGATGCATGGCAGAGAGAACAGGTTACAAAATTTCCAGAACAGCCAAAATAACTGGATTAGTTTGTGTTTGATACTGAGGCTTAATATAGAGACAAACAAGAAAACAAGAACTCCGACTACCCATAACTATCTGACTCAACATACAGAGAATAGGAAAAAGCCAAGCACAACACTACTAACAGCAAATGGAGCAGCAGAAGGGGTTTGAATACATACCTCAGTGGTTCTCTTAGTTAAAGTTCCCAAACTATTTCTGTGAGTAATTCTTTATGAGGTTACTATAGGCATGTTAGATGTCAAATTGGCTTGCAGAATTTTTCTTTATAAGCAACCTTCAAAAAATGTCTCACTTCAGCTTATTTAATTGCACAAATATCATAAGCTCCTTTTACATCTCACAGAACCAGAAACAAGTACTTTTGTCATGCTATACATTCACCATAATTGTATAGCAAATATCCAAATTTAACTGATCTTCTAATAGTTCTGCCTTAGCAAATCAAGATGTTTCAGCACAGTACAAAGTAAACTAGTCTATCACCCCAATAGTGTTTTTTCCTTTGAGTCTAATGATCACATTTCAGTAACCAATGAACCAAACACAGCTTAATTAACTCCGTTACTGCATTGAGAAGTTATTCTTCCCTTGACAGTCCAGCATAACTCCCAATAATGTTAATGGAAGTTATGCATGTTCATCACAGTGACAATGAACTCTTTCCAATACACAGTACAGAGTCTGCAGGCAAGTGGGAAGATGTTTTGATAATATACTGCACTTTCCAGTTCTAATACAGAAAAGCTGTATGCTTCAGACCCCAAGCTATTGATTCACAGCAGAGAAGAGCTTTAAGTGGACATAGTCATTGTAACTGCTGCAAATTACTTCTGTTTGCTTATTCTGAACAGCTTAACTCTTTGAGAGTCATACAGAGAAATGCTAAAGAGCAAGAACTTTGTCTTAACATTAAGCTATTTAGATATAATAGTTTAAGGTATTAGAGAGTGTCCAAAGAAGGGCTACGAAGACAGTGAAGGGCATTGAGGTGAAGCTGTATGAGGAGCAGCTGAGGTCACTTGGTCTGTTCAGCTGGAGGAGACTGAGGGGAGACCTCACTGCAGTACAGCTTCCTCGTGAGGGGAAGAGGAGGGACAGGCACTGATCTCTGCTCTATGGTGACCAGAGATAGGACTGAGGGAATGGCCTGGACTTGTGTCAGGGGAGGTTTAGGTTGGAAATAAGAAAAAGCTTCTTCACCCAGAGGGTGGTTGGGCACTGGAACAGCTCCCCAGGGAAATGGTCACAGCACCACCCTGGCAGAGCTCAAGTGTTTGGACAATGCTCTCAGGCGCATGGTGTGACTCTTGGGGTGCCCTGTGCAGGACTAGGAGCTGGACTTGGATGATATTTGTGGGTTCCTTTCAATTCAGGATATTCTGTGATTCTATGAACTTTCAACATGTTAAGAAAACACAACTTGTAACTTTGAAGAATAGGAAAAAAAATCATACGATGGGACAAAAGGGACAATATATTCATGTGGGTGGATCTGCAGCTCTGAGGAACAAACCACAAGCACAACACACAAACAGAACAAGGTCTTGAGGAAGAAGTACAAGTGGTAGTGGGGGGGAAGAAGCCGCAGTGGTTTACCATATGAACAGGAGAAGACTGAGTAGATTTAGATGTCATAATGTTCTAGACACAAAATTAATTAAATTTAAGAGTTTGAAACTGAATTTAATTTAGCTAATGGAAGCTTACCTGTAACTATATACTTATTTTTTAAAACTGCAATTTGTGCTGTCGTTTTGGCAATTATCATTTATTTAATCTGAAATACTGGGGAGAATATATATCAGTTATATATATATATAAAGTTATGTATCAGGTAAAAAACTGTGTGTTTAGATTTCTTACATGTAAGTTTTCAGAATAAATTGTAAATAATAGATTTTTAAATACTTCATAAAAACTGTGATACCCATGTTCAATTTTACAGCTACAGTTTGTATAATCTAAACTGAAGTTATTTTTAACACACTGAATAGAAGACTGGATTGTTTCAGCTACAAAAGAAAAGTTTCTTTGAAAGACTGCCAAAAATACTTTCATAGCTGATAGCAGCTGACACATTAACCTGCTAAATGTTTGTGGAAGTACTAATGACTAAGCAAGGAATATCAAAGACAGTGAATAAAAGAACAAACAGCTGCCAGCACTTGGCATTCCATTCTGCTATCATAGCTCATATGACTGGCAAAGGAAGTTACACCTACTTTATAATAATAATACTACATTTGGCAAAGACTTCTAGATGGAAGTATTCCAGCACTCACTTTTCCAAAAGGTGTTGCATAATTCATTAGAAAGATCTAAATAAAATATACTACTACTGTAACTGCAGTACTGCAGAGAATTATAAAATTAATGTGTCCAGATCAGCAGTCTGCTAAGATATACAATCAGTATTATTTTGACACTGATACATGTTTTACTATCACCTGATTTTGATCTGGTTGAAAGAATTCAGTTTAAATATATATTAATGGCCAACTGACTTGGTGTTGAACATTTTACTGAAGAACGGCTTTTTTGGGATACTATGATACCATAAGAGTCCAATTTTAAATAATCCATTCTACATTAGTAATGATAGGAAAAATTAAAATTTCAGTGGACTATCTATTGAAAAAAACGTGAAAATTAACATATATGGGCTACTTACAGCTTTCAAAATCCTCCAGATCCCAAGCTGAATAAAAAGCAAGTTAGATTTTATACCTTACTTTTACTATTGGGCTAGTAATTATTCAGTGTAAAATGAACCCTATGATGATCAATATTCATAACTTATGTTAATTTTACCCAATATGCTAATCTTGATCACATATTTTCCTATGTCTTCAATATTTAATAGATTTCAAGTACTGATTGTAAACAATAAAGTGATATTTTTAAAAAAATACTCATTTCAGAATATATTGTTGGAAACCTGTAGATTACAGAATCATTATTATGATGATGACATGAAGTGTCATCATAAATCAGAAAAAATGAGACAAATATTGACTTTAAATCCTTTGGGGTTATCAAAAAATCTAATTATTCAGTTATAAATAGTTTAACAAATTAGGACAATGTAAGTACAATTTACAAAAAATGTATGCTCTCAAGTAATACAAGGAGTTTGCTTTCAGAAGGTGAAAGTAAACATTAAACATTGTTCACGTAAAAGTAATTTTAAAAATTAAAGTTTTGAATTTTAAAATTATTACTTTTAAAAACTGAAAACATTAGTTAAATGTGCTGTCACAAAGTTCACAAAATAGTGCTTCCTTAAATCTTTCTTTGTGGAATTTATAATGTGAATGTGCAGTCAGAAATACTGTCTTCAGTGTCTTTGTCTGACTTAGGATATAAATAGAATCACAGTATCATAAATATTTAAGCAAATGAATAAACAAAAAATTCCCAGGGGAAAAAAAATATTTGTTTCATGTACTTATTTTTCAATATCCTCCTGTTAGGAAGCAAAAATCTAGAGATCTCTTACCCACAAAAGCACTATCATCCCCATGTGCTTAATTAGCTCTTGATTGGGACTAGATGGGAGAGTAAAAATGAGTGACATGTATTTATTCTACTTAAGCATTTGTACCATGCATGATTACTAATGTAAAAATTGATAAAATGAATTTCAAACACAAGGCACGAAAGGAAATGGGAGACAGCTTTCCCCTTGTTGAACACACCTAAGGAAATAAGATGATCCTTCTTTTCATTACGAAAAATGAGCAGACTGCCTCTTGAATAAGGCAAAAGCATCATGAGGTTACAAAGGACCGAGTCCGATGTCTCTGGAATTCCAGACTTTGCAAGGCACACTAACACTCACACTCATATTCATGGAAAAAGCTGGCTAAGGAGAATCAGATGGCCAGGCCTGTGCACTGCAGGGAGGGATTGGCAGCAGCTCCCCACCACTCACCCTATCTTACTGCCACCTTTGCTGCACGCCCCAATGTGCCTTTCTCATGCCAGCTCCAGCAAGGTCTTCCAGGGCTTCTCCCAGAAAAGCAGCAACCACTCCACGGGAATGTATTTACATAATATTTGTTGAATTATACTGTGCCCAACAGCTGTCTACATTTTGCTTTCCTTCTAGTTTTCACTTACACTTCACATGCCTTGTTTTCTGCCCATGTTCCAACACCGCAGTTCATCATTTTGAGCATTTTGGGCAGGGAGGCACAAAATTTCAGGTGGCAGCTTTATAATGAGCATTCTAAAACAAAAGCCACACTCACGTGCCCCCACCGATTTCTTAATCACCATCCCAAACCCTGAAAAATAAAGAGTATTTCCTGACATAATTTATTTAACTTTTAACAATAATTTAAAAAATAGAAAACTGTCTTAAGTAAACCAGTGAAGATTTTACACCACACACTACCAAGTTTTTATCCGTGCACTTAGGAAAGCTTTGGAAATGTTTAGTTCCAAAACAGATAAATAACATCCGCTGCAGGATAAAAATTATGTTCCAGATCAAAAACTTGAAAAATAGCAGAGTTTTACTAAGGAAAACTATCAGCCTGCCATTTAATTAAAACTACTACAAATTTACACGGTCGAGGAAGTAAGAACATGAAAAATATGCACAAAGAATTTTCAATACAGCTACTGAAAACATGATCAAGTACCTCAAGTATCATTTCTTACAGAAAATGTCTGCTTCAGAGACTTACAGCTTTTTGCCCACAGGTATTAAATGACATCTAAAAAAAAAAAATTACAGGATACAATAGATTGACTACTGAAACATCATGTACTGCAAATACAGGGCTCAAGAAATAGCTCGTACGCTTAAGAAAAGGGAAAACATGACATGGATAACTTAAGAAGTGCAGTGTGACTTCAACATCATGCAAGGTTACAGGCACTCCTCTTGAACAGCTGAGGGAAACATATGGAAACAAAAGTGAGAAAAATGTCACATGGACTTCCCGAGAGTAGATTATGCCAGACAAATATGACATTTGCCTTTGACATTAAATATATCTGGACTTGACTGAAGTATTTGATTCAATGCTGTTGAGGGAAGCATTAATGAAGCTGCAGAAATGGAAACTGGTAGTACACAAATCTCAGGAAGTAATGGGCAGCAGTGCCTGGCAATGGGTTATGCTGAAATAAGGATCATGATGCTTCAAACACGTTAATGCTGGAGCTCCTCCAGGATCAGCCCTAGGACAGATCTTACAAAACACTAATGAGATTTGCTTACAAAGAAGCTCAATAGAGAGGAAAATCAGAAAACCTTACAGAAGAACAAAATGACTTTGAGACCTATTGAACTGTGAAAATAGAAATGGTATGAAATGTTTTCACATGAAATGCAAGGTCACACATTAAACGCCCAGGAAGTATATAGGTTTATTTTTTGGAGAAAAATCTGGACATAATAATTGACCACAACCTTAGACAATGTGAGAGGCCTTAAAAGACACTATTTTTGAAATTAAAATTAAAGCAAGCAAAGAAACAAAAAAAAACCCCAGGGGGCATTTCCAACATAGAGAGTGAAGCACTAAGTCCGTTGTAAGCATCCTTGTCATGACCACAACCAGAACCAGTCTGGTCACTGGTTTCAGAGCAGAAAAATAAAAATTGAATGGAACAGTAAGATGATAAGAATGAAGAAGGTATAAATGGATCCTCAAATACTTCAGCTTTGTGTAGCTTAATAAAAAAAAGGATGACAAGGATTTTTACTTTAGATTATACATCTTTCTACAGTGTGATTACTAGGCCAGTAAATGAAGGGAACACCAGGGGTGTTGCTTATCTTGACTGCAGCAAGGTTTTTGACAGCTTCTCTCATAACAGTCTCAAATGATGAAGTATGGCCTATGCAAACGGACTGTGAAGTGGACTGAAAACCATCTGAGCTTCTGGGCTGAAGGTACACTGAAGTGCCTTAGGTTTTACACTTTTACCTTATAAACTTTTTAATTAACACACCTTGAGAAGAAGTGAAAATGATAATGGAAGAAACCAAAACCAACCAACTTCCAATTCACAAACCACACACCCCACAACCCCCCCCAAAATTATCAACTTTCCCCAAACACCAAAGCCCCAAATTTGTATCAGGATTTTTTAAATACCTGCATTTAGAATGATTTCTGCAATTAAAGATAAAACCCTGAACGAATAAGCACCAGCTAAGAGACGCTAATTTTCAAACGTAAACCTGCAGAAATGGAAACATTTAGAACAGGTTATGTCACCTCACCTTGACTTTTGGGTCTCAAGATCATTGTATGTAAAAAGTCTATATTTTGTTTAATCTGTTTCACTCCAAAGCATCTTCAGTGCCCTATCAACGTATGGCGTATCATAACTTCTGAGAAACTGATTTCATGGCAACAAGCAATTAAACATACTTCCAAATAAACATTCAAAACCTACAGCAGTCGAGGTTTTATTTTTTTATTTTGAACAGATTAGCATGCTATCCAGTTCATGTATGACTGTAATAAGGAAGTATCAAACAATTTACTGCATGGAACAATAACTACGAGTCATTACCAAATGTTACGCATACACAAGAAAACAAATATCTACAGATCTCAATTTAAAACTGTTTTCTACTGAAGTGCATTTAAATACAGCAGTTTGTGGAGTTATCCTGCCTTCTCATTTGGCAGTTTTTAACTGTTATCACTAAATTTCCTCTCTTGCAAACAGCAGCTGTCCACACAATACACAAAATTGCATTGTAATTATTTTGAAATGGCAGGATTTTCTTACACATTTGACCTATGTTGGCATTCAACATATGCTCTTTTTTGGCTTTTTAAAGCCACCCAACTTCAAACAGTGTAAATAGGCTACTACAAAGTTAAGTAAAAATCTGAAGGTACTACTTTATCACAATACCCTTCTAGTAAGCTTCTACTAGCCTCTGATCTTACAAAATGAAAACACAACACAAAAAAATCCCTTCTCTCCCCATCACACTTCCCAAAACTACAAGTAACCAAGCAATTTCTGAAATGACTGCGGTGGCAATTCCATACTTATTGTTTCTGCATTTAAAACTTTGAAAAAAGACTTCAAAAATTGCTGAGGTATCTAACATTTTTCCAAGGAGAATACATGGATACTCCAGTTATGGATGATGTGTTATTTAGTTTCACTAAATCAGAGAAGTAATTCTGCCAAATACTTAATTTGGTATCATCCTGCATGGAAATATGTCAGAAAAGCAAATATAATATAGCTATAAGAAAAAACAGCCTGCACGTCAAGGAAAAAAAAACTACCTTGGGGAAAAAGAGTTATATTTAACTGTTAAGAAGCCATGGAACAACTATATTTCACTTGAACTGATAACACCAGAGATGTCTTTTTTTGACAACAAACATTTAGAAACTGTCAGTTCCTCTGTCTAGCAATCTTTCATCTCTGTAACAATTCTTTGTAGCCACATCTTCAATCCTAAAAGATGGAAGCAACTTAACTTTTACAAATGTTTTGTTTTACTAGAAGTAGCTTCTGTCAGGATTTCTTCAGTGTGAATCAACACTCATAAAAATTTTCAAGTCTGCATGCCTAAACAGCTGAAGTTCAGTACTGCATATAGTGGCTGCCATGTTCAACAGTATTAGATAACTCCAACAGCTACTGACATTGATTAGAGATAAAATACTGAATGTCAACAGTGAAAGCCAGGGGCTCACTCAGTGGCTCCGAGTGTTTCTGTGTGACCATTTAGCCAGAAGAGAACAAGAAACCTTTCAGGAGAAGCTCCTGTTTTCATGTACGGCATAACCAATGATATTCTCTGACACAACCAAGATTGGCTGTATCAGTCTCACATTAGCCAGCAGGATAGAGGATTTAAAGAACTGGGATCACAAAATCCGATTCTCATTTAAATAGTTATGGTTCTTCCAGCTTTACTGTTAGGGAGTGGGAGCACAGGGGCATGTAAGAATCATTTCATATTCAAAATACATCTACAATTCCAAATAAAACTTCAGTTCTACAGACACCTAAATGGTTCAGAAGATAGTAGTCAAAACTGAAGATGGGAAGAAGAGTTAAATGGCAGAAATGCCCCTGTACACTTCTGTGGAGGCTGAAAGACCTACCAAACAAATAAAAAGCCCCAGATACGTAAGAATGGTACTTCAGGCAGAATCTGCAAAGACTAAGAGAAAAAGCAAAGGGAAGCCAGGAAGTGCCAGGCATCAGGCCCTGCCTGTTTGTCAGCTGCCTGCTGGGTGGAGATTTGCATCCCCATGACTCCTCAGGCATTTTCCATACACATGCCTTAAGTGCAATCTAGCAAACATGTCCACCAAGAAGATTTCTGGGGTATGCCACTAGTCTTGTTCCTTTAAATTATAAAAATAATCAAAAATTATTATTAAAAACTCCAAAACAAATGGTCAGTATTCTTTGTAAAAGTCAAAACCACTGAAAAAAGTGGCCAAGTCAATTTGGCTTCCATCTATGGTGAATCTAAATTCCTTTCTTCTTAGCTCAGGAACAGAAATCAGCAAGTCCAATAAAATTGTATTTGAATAATATTCTGTGACATCAGGTAACTATAAGCAGAATTAATACTGTAAAAAAACATTTCTATTTTAATACTCTTCAGAGCTAACTCCTGTTCTGGGCACATGCACAGTGATAAAACCAGTTTCTCTTTTAGTATCCCTGTGGGCTTGCTATTCTTCACATTAGAATATTCCGTGCAAAGTTAAGAGAGAGACACATGATCTTATGCTCACTTCAGTTCCTTCTCTACTGTAAGTATATGAATAAGACACTTTTTATCATTCTCTGCATTTCTAATGTTTAAGACAAAAGTACTCTCAAAACAAAATGAAGTCATTAAATATAATGTACTTAATCACTTTGATCTGGAATATGGCCCTCTTAGAAAAAGGCAAGACAGCTTTCCTGCATGCATAAACAGATACCCCTACTGGGTTTTTTTCCTAATTGCTGCATGAAAAACATGGGTCTTGGAAAAATAGAAGAAATAAGATTTACCCTAACCTGTATGAAATGTTCTTAAATAATATGTAATTTTACTACTTTTGAAAATGTTAGTTAAGAAACAAAATTGATAAAAAGAAAGTAAAAACTGCATGCCACTGTTGTAGTTTTTCACTGAACTACCAATAACACACACTGAGAAAGATTGGTGTTGAAAAATTACTGCCTGCTAAAATGGATTTAGTACAAACCAGAATGCATAGTATAAAAGAAAATTGATCGCTACATACAGAGTGCTATAAATGAACACAGTGCTTTACAGATAAACATTAACAGGGTTCCTTCCCCTTAAGAGCATATAATTGAACTCAAATGGGATACTCTGAATGACAATTAAGGATTGTAAAAATGAGCAGAGACATTGTTATTGCAAAGATGGATAGAGAAAGAAACAACAGAGATTTGCATACTCCCTGCTTGATTTCTTGCAAAAGCCATAATTTGCACACTGCTATTGTTCTGATGGCTGTATGGATTTGTCCAAAGGAAAGATTACATACCTGTAATTTAAAGGGTAGCAATTGACTATTAGAATGATCAGGTTTGATATTTCTTTTATTAATACAGAACAGTAACAGAAAAGATAAGAATTCTATAATCGATGCAGTTCACTGCCTAAAGTATGGCATTATTTTTCATCCCAGAACAAATGAACATAGTTAAAGCATGCATTTTGTTCACCTACTGATTGTGGTGGAACAGACTGAAAGCTGTTTGACACAGCCAAGGAGATCAATATAGATGAGAAGACAAATGACCACCAGCTGTGTAGAGCACATCACAAATGCAATACACAAAACCCAGAAGAGAACAATCAGAAATAAATGACGTGAAGTAGGAAAGGGTCTCTGTCAAAAGACAATTTTAGTACAGTTCTCTCGAGGGTCCTGAGGCAGTTCACAGATTAATTCACAGAATGAAACTATATGTGAACCTTTAGAAGTAAATAGGACAGCTGGGGCTATTCCTCTGTCACTGGCAACAATGTAAAATTTTAAAAAAATCTAGAGTCAGATGAGGTCATAGGCACTCTAAAAGACCAGCTAAGAACATTTTGATGCAAATACTGCAGTTGAGAAAAATCAAGCAGATACTTTTTATAGCTTTAGTAACGTAAAGCTACTCTGATGCCATGATGATTTTTTGCCTTTTCTTTTATACCCCTGTTATACCTTGTAACTTCTGTATTCTTAGTGGTTTTTAGCCTACATTCTTAGACTTATTTGTCAAGTTAGGAGACTAAATTTTTTAGAAGCTTCGTAGTTAGGGATCAGAATGCCCCAGACCCCAAGGTCCTCTCCAGAACACATTCTGTAAAACTAAGACAGAACCATCCAGGGGAAAGTTCCTTGGGGAGGGGCTCACTCAAGCCTCTCACTGGGGAATTTTGGATAGATATGCTAATTAGTAAGACCTGTAATGTTATACCAGATCTTTTGGGGGTGCATTGCAGTGTGCATTTCAGTGCATTCAACCTGGACGTGTGCACCTAAGGATCCTTAAAATAAATACAAGGTAAAATCCTTTTTTCCCTTCTAATCGTGTTTGATTCTTGATTTTAAGACCAGGAAAAGGCATCACTCCCTATTCCAGAATCCACTCCAAATGCACCAGCACACAAAGAACTGAGCAGATGATCAGAGACTTTCTAATAAATTACATAAAAAGGGAAAAATTCAAAGTTGTCTTCAAGAGTTAGATACTAGACTGGGAAGAAAACTTAACGGGAGCAGATGGCCTGCTTGTTAATACACGTGATCACCACTAAAGAAAAAACCCAAGTGTAAGACAGGAGAGGAGAAAGGTAAAGCACAGGTAAATGTAGAACCATCAAACCAACAAAGCAGGCCTGGGCACTGAAGGTAGTCAAGTTGTTTGAGAAATACTTGAACAAAAGCTGTTTTGGGGGTTGTTTGTGGTTCATTGGTTTGTTTGGGGTTTTTTGACAAACAGGAAGAAAACTTGAAATAAGTAGGCAAGAAGAGAAATACTGATACAGCAACAGAAAACACTCCTTTTGTAGTAAAATCAATTTAATTTACAAGCTAAAGTTTAGGTACCTACAGAGACAAAAGGAGATGTATGAGTACCTGAAAATTTTTCAGACAAATAACAAAGTATTCTTAACCATACATTGAGATGTTGAGTTTCAAACACCGTTCTTCGACACAAGGGGAAAACCACCTATTTTTAAACGTCCTCATTTCTTATCCATGAGATCTGAGAAAGGGTGTCCACCCCCACGTAACAATATCACAGTTCAGAAGAACAATCCAACCACCGAAAAGGAAAAAGAACACTGCTGTAGGATCATCCAAAAATCTGCAGAGTTACCACTTATGACGCAGAAGGCAAAACTAAGGTGGAAGGTATGTATAACATTATAAAACTTTGTTAATATATCTTTTTTTAATTGTGTATAGATTTTCACAAATTAACTTTTCTCCCTAATATCCAAAAGAAAAGTACTGCAATTTTTTTCATGTGGAAATGGAAAACAGATGTGTATGAAGAAAACAAGCATTCATCAATAGTTATCGTAAAAATAAATTAAGCTATACATAGCATTCCATATTTAATCTGTCCCAGCAAAGGAACATCTGAAAGAGGTGGCAAGGGACAAACACAAACCCATATGATTAGGCAGCTCATGCTTCTGCAGTGCACCTTCAAAAGCATTTATTCTGCTAGTGATAGCTCATCTGCTTCTGTTAGAGCTTCTGGTTTAGTAATTAGGCATTAAATACCATAAGAGTCATATTTTACTATACAGATGGGCAAAAGAAAGTTGTAAAGTGGAGGCAAATATGCATTATTGAAACTTGACACTACAAGTAGCAAAAGTAATGGTCCCAACTTTTGTAATACTGTAACAGTCAGTGCAGCATCTAAACATCAAATCTCACTAGTGCTGTTGCTTTCAGTCTTTTCATCTAACATAGGTCCTGATATAAAACTTGAGGAAAAGATGGAGTGCTATTTTAACAGGATTTTCAGAAACCCAGATTATACATAATAGAAAGTAGATGTTATAAGAAGGGGCTTAGACATGGCACTATACCAATATTATTATTCTTGTATCTGAGAAAGGAAAACTGCACTTGGTCTGTGATTCCAGATTGTTTGATCTCAGCACAGGATTTCAACCATAACCTGAAATATCTCCTTCAATGTAGAACTGCAGTGTACCACCTTAAAAAAAAAAAATGAAGCAGGTATGACCAACTTCTTTTGATAAAATGCAGTGACAAGCTGATAGAAATATGCGGATTAAAAAACAGTTAATACACAAGAGTGATGAAAGCAATGCTGGCATTTGCAATGCTTTTGTTTATATTTGTTTCTTTTTGAAAAGAAAATTTGAAATATGAGCAAGTTTTCAATGAGTTTTACACAGAAAAATTGAAGAGAACACAATACTCCTCCTAGAAGCAAATCACTGAGACAAAGAAATGCATTTAAATTAACCACTGAGAACAAGATACATATTTAGAGGGATGGGTATTGAAATGTCAATTCCTTATGCTATTCAAACATGTAATAAAAGCAGGCTAAACATTTCCGCTTCATTCATAGAATCTGTTTTACTGCATGCTACATAAAGTGAATCTAAATCTATCTCTTAATTGTAGCAGATGCAAAATTAGGGAAAGCTTATCCTTTAGTTATTACAGGACTGCACTCAGGTCCATAAATACTGGCTTCAAGTGACAGCTCTATTATGCAAAATTCTCAGTTATAAGAATCCCGATAGAAGCCTCACTGTTTTTATTGGGTAATAAAACGCAAGTCACTCCAGTGGAACCATTAGAAGAAATTTTTTAATACGTCATTAACACTACCTCATAAACTAAATTGTTGATTTGAAAAGGGAACGAGGTAAACAGCCCACATTTCCTGCTGGACCATTTACACCTAAGAATGCTGTAGTATAGTTTTTTACTTTTTACAGGATGACTTTGCTCCTGTTCCGATACCACACCCACTATACCGGAGGGACCTCTCAGGAAATTTAATTTTTAGAAGTAATGCAACACCCAGCATTGGGCAAGTGCTGAATTCCCTGTAGTAGCTGTATTACTGGTGATAATATTCTATAGAGCTACATATTTTCCACCTCTACAGCGTGTTTTCCAACTGAAGCTTAACACGATGCTGTTGCAATCAGATATTCTGTCAGTATATGTGCCAGTATACATTGTATCATTACCTAATACGTTTATAATACCCTTAGATCTGAAAATACACTTGTTTCCCCACTGAGTATAATTATTTTCCTCTTTTTTATTCTTTCCAAACAGTTTTTCAAGTTATCTATAAAAGTCTTAAGTGGGAAACACATTTTTGTGAAATTTTAAATGTTTTAAATAAAACCAGAGTAAATTCTCAATAGCTTGCATGACCTAGGTATAGAACACTTTAAAATAAGGTATTTGCAACATTTCTATACAAACGCCCAGACACAATCACAGGAAAACCTGCCTGCTCCATGCATGCACATACACACAAAGAAGGCCAGAAGCTCCCTTTGGACTTCTAACTTCTGAATTTTGAAGCACCTCCAATACTTTTTACATGATTTACTGAATGTAAGAGTCCACTCAGTGTAGTGAGCTAGAGAAATCATTTACAACATTTATGTACTTGTTTAGTGCTGGTTCTGAATCTGTGCTCCCTCTAACACGCAGCTCTTTGATTGCACTGTGGCTGTTTTAGTGCACAGTGCCACAGCTACAAGAGGTTTAATCATTTTAAAACATTTTCCCAGCTGGGTACCACAGACTTTTCAACTTCCTCATTAAAAAAAGCGTATTTCACGCACACTGGTAAACGTGTATTAAATCTGCAAGTCTTCTTCTATTTGTCAATATAAATATTGAGTTTAATATATGGGAAAAAATCCTATGAATAACTACGACTCCTGAAAACAAGCATAAAACTACACAGCTTTGTAGTGATGGAGACAGTGTTCCATTCAACATATATCTTTAAATTTTTATGTTCCAGATCCCACTATTTTGCAATTCTTGCCACTAATACAGCTGATTATGGTAACTTAAAATATTTTTTCATCTTGCAATTAAGAAACTATTAAATACTGGGACATGTTAATAACTCTCTCTCATTACCACATTAGAAATCATTATTGTCACCACACAGTATAATGTAATGCTGGATTAATATAGTGGAAAATTGCTAATCATATAATAACATTTCAATGTTTTTATTACATTAGCAAAACTGATTAAGAATAAAGTGCAAATAATAAATAAGACAATTTTACAAGCAAGGAGAAAATTACAAGCAAAATGACAGCCCTGAGAATGCTGCCATACCCAATAATATAAATATCAATTATGTTGTGCTTCTGGCTAGAATTTAAAATACTTCAGAGTTGCTGATACACAGCACTTTTGGAAATTAAATCTATTCTTCTATGTCTTAAATAAAACTAAAAACTCTTATGGCCTTTTCTAATTGCAATGGAATTTGCAACCAAATGGGAATTATTTTAAAGGTTGGAAACCATCTACAATTTTACCTCCTGTTAAATTGTACACATTTTTAAGCATTGCATTACAGTAGGAAAGTTAGCAGATAATTTCAAGTTTTGGCTAGGAAATAACTGTGTAATTTTAATAATTCCCTGTAGCATATTTAGATACTACACTTTTGACTTAGCATGCATGAAATGGAAAATGCCAACAGGATCCCATTTCTGTTAACATCCAAGAAGTTTTTTCTGAGAACTTTTCAAGCAACCACAAACACTACTTTTAATTTAAAACATCCTTTCTGTAGCATGCAAGTTCCAAAAAGCATGATGAAATATGAGATTACAACACAAAAGCCTTTCCCTTTTATCAGGCTTCATCTTGAATACTCTTTCAAAATATGAAAGATTTATTATAAATTGATTCATTAGTTATTTAAATATTCTGAACAGTGCATACTGCTTCAAAAACAGTTAACAGCATATATTCAGATGCTTCTGTAATTTCTTTTGAAATAAAGAATGCAAAACAATTGTAACACAACTTTTACTAATTCTAGCAAGTCTACTGTAATGCAGCTCACAGACTTGCAAAGTGAGTCTGAATTTATCTGAATACAGCATAATTAATCTGACAATCTAAATGTTGCTTTAATATTTAAAGATAACAAGAGACTTTAGACCTTTATTCATTTCAGTAAAGATGTTTTTAAAGCACTAAGAAGAAAAAAACATTGCAAAATCTTTCATTTTCTACCTCTTGGACAATAATACTAACCTAATGAAAGTGAAATTTTTATATCCCCTTGCTTACAGCCTCTCTGCTAGATTCATACTTAATTACACTACTAATGTTGTTTCCACTGACAGTACACTTCACCATGTACCTCAGTCTCTGAGTCCATACAGTTTTTGGCCCTCAGTTACTGTTAGAAGTTAACTCAAGCACCACGGAAAGCCAATAGCCGCTGTGTATTGTTCCCGGTAGTTAAACACCCTCTCTTCTCACTTGGTTTTAAATTAGAGAAGAAAGTGGATCATGAATCCAATGGATTGGGAATTTCATTTAACTGTGCAGAAAGGTATCTTTGTTTGACAAGTCTTTTGTCAAGACTGCTCATGATGGAAATGCATCTCCTCATCAGAGAGACAGACAGGAGCACATCCAAGGGTTTTGCTGCAGATCATCTAATTAGAGTGTTGAGAAATGGCAAAGGACTTTCTGAATAAGGGTTTCCTGTATCCCAGTAACTGCAGGGACTACTTTGGTATTCCATGGACTGATTACTGCTCATCATAGGATGGTTTGGGTTGGAAGGGACCTTGAAAGGTCATCTAGTCCAAATCTCCTCCAATGACCAGAGATCTTAAATGTTTCCAGGGATGGAGCACCCACCACCCAGAGGTTCACCTCTGTCATTCTTTCTTACCCTGTCAGATTTGGCTCAATTGGTAAAGGCTCTTAAAAAGCTAGCTCTTGAAAACCTTTTGGCGTTTCATAGGAAGGAAAGAGTATTTGCTGACAAAGGCATAGCTGAGAGTGTGAAGTGTCACAAAACACCAGTGAAACTTAGTTTTCTGACAGAGGAAAAGAAAAAGCTTCTCTGTATTTTGTTTCTTAAACCCATAAAGGTTTAACCAGTCTTCCTCTAGTAAATACCAACACCAGGTATTTCCAAGTGTGAATACATTCACAATTCTTACACCCAGTTGGGAAATACTATGTCTTATACCAATAGGAAACCCTGAGAAATGCGGAGGGGGGAGTAATGGAATTACAATTCTCTGGAGAATTAAACTCTGTATTTGTCAATTTCAAAGTTCCCAACTTTGAAGATCCATTCTTACAATGCCCAAATTAAAAAGACTGAAATACATAAAAACCTACCTAAAATGTCAAAAAAGACTTTTGAAGTAAAACTAACTTCAAAATTAATTGTTATTAATTGCTAGGTGATATTTTAAATTTTATGTTCCAGTTCATTTTCAGAATGAGATATTTAAATACTCATCTCTCCTTCATTTCAGTTTTATCACAATGCTTGTTCAACTCTTCTTTAAGAAAAAAAACCCCAACGCTCCAAAACTGAAAAAACTTGCCCTGAAATTAACTACATTAAGTTATATTACACTAGTGGAAGCATAGTGTCTGCTGACTAGGAGTCCTTACTTCCCTCATGGAAGACTGCCGTTATGCAATTAAATCAGTATCTTATCAAGGTGGCTCATATTTTGGCATGGGGTTTTTACAGTTTATGAATTCTTATATGAAGTACAACCTCACAACAATGTTCTTCTGAAGAATGAGGTGATACTTCCTGAAATTCACAGGAACAAGGGAAGACTTGATAGCAGGTTCATAGCAACTCATTTATTCTTACAAAACAGATTCACAAACCAACCATCTACTATTTATGCAGATAAAAACAAGTACTAAAATTATTGATATAATACATTTTTTTGTGTCCTGAAAAATAATTTTCCTTTTTATTTGTCTTAGTGGAAATTTAAGAGTGTCTACAGATGCTGTCTTGCTGTAATTCAAAAGCATTGCTTCAAATCCAGTTTACCCATATAATCACCAATATATCACTCTTTTAAAATTAGAGGTTTAATAGATCCCTAAATTATTTTGTCATACAGAAGATGGGGTTTTCAACTTACACAAAGAAAATATTATACCAACACCCAAACAACTTGGAACAGGCATTAAAAGCCTGAGTTTACCAACAGAAGCAAAGGTATCCTAGCAGGATTCCTCACCTTAACTGTATGGTGTCTAGGTAATGCACCACACGCCACGAAGAAGATCAATCAGAGATATGAAATTGTTACAACACCTTGACACACACTACACTGAGAACAGCAAGTCGGTACACACTGAAAAGCTGTTACCTGTGCTTGCAGGATGTTTTATTTCCTATTAAAGAAACATCAACGGTCTTGAAAGTGAAGAAAGCAACAGATTTGAACAAAAACATCTGTTTGTTTCCTTACCTAAAAAACCTAAACATATGAGTCTATGCAAGTGAAGATGTTACTGTGATTAAATAATTATGTTCTAGTACCACGGATAATGTCAGTAAGGAGAATGATGAGCCCAGGCACATTTTCTGAGAAATTGTGCAGTATTGTGGATCAATCCCAATTGTAAATCTTTTTATTTCTAAGTTGATATTGAAAGTGCTTGAAAGTAAGGTTATTTCTACAGAAAAAGCTGACTTTTCTCATCTAGTACTTCCCCTCCTGCAATCTTTCATGAGAAATTGATGGGTGCCCATGCAACTTGGTATACTGAGAGACAGGTATAGAATGAGACTCTAAAAGGTCAAAGAGAAAGCAGGTGAAATAATACTGCCTGACAGCATTCTACCAGTGATGCTCTACTTCCCCAGGAACAACTATTTTTACCTTCTAGCACAATCATAGAGCTAAATATTTCTAAAGGTACAACAACAACAACCAAAAGACAAAAAAAACCCAAACAAAGCAAACCCAAAAGTCTTTATTTTCCCCTTAGCTGCCTTTCAGTCTTGTCTGGACACTTTACTATGTTTATCTTGCTTTTTTCTTGCATCTGGAGTTATTTTACTCCCTAGAAAGCATGAAATTAAACTGGCTGTTATCATAAATAGCTAGTGAAGAGTTACCTGGGTTTCAGTTACCACTGAACGCTTACAGGTGGTTCAGGAGATCTGAAGTCACAAATTTCCCTTGCAAGAGAATTTCTGGGGGCTGATCATCAGAAAAAAGTCTAGGCCATGGTCCAAAATGGCATAAAATTTCCGTAAAATATATTGCTTTATACTGACTTGCCTTATTTGGCCTCTGTTAGGATGTGTACATTAGAGTTCGTATCTATAAATTACTTCCTTCTGTCTCTAAATTTGATTAATTATTTCCAGATTTATTTCCAGTTGTTATTTTTAACAGCTCCCCTGTTTCTGTGGAGGACAGCCATGATGGGAGGGGTAGAGCAGTGAGCTTTGATATTTAGCACCATGCTCTGTAGCCAGCATGTAATAGGGTGCAAAACTGCAGTCTAGAACTGAAATTTTCAGCTTAACCTTAAGTTGCTGCATTCTGGACGAGAAAGCATTATTTTAATCCTTAGGTCTTTTCTAGGTATATGATTGTTAGTTAGAGTAACAAGCATGCAAATCTCAAATGTAAGATCTCTATCTGTCACAGTAACAGCACAGACTTGTAGTCAATAAAAAAGCAAATTTTAAAAGCGCTGTCCTAGACTGAAGATCTTAAGCTGCACATAATTTTTAACAAAGCGCGGCATTTGAAGCACTAACTTCTAGCAAAGGTTTCATCTTTCCACTGGTATCAGTTCTACACCAAGTTCAGTCCAAATATATTGCTTTTCATTTATGTTCAGATTCTTCAGAAGACTTTGATGCTCCCTGCACTGACTTGAAAGAAATATGTAATTATTTCATGTCTGCATACTGGCAGTATTCGATAACCTCCTGGGGTTTCATGAGAATTCAAACTACCATGGAGAAGAAAACAGAAGTCTGAAAGACTCCGTACAAGACAACTCATGCAACAAAGATATCAATTCCCATAATATGAGTTACCAAACTTACTGCTACTGACTGTAGCAACAGCATTTGGATCCCAGAGCTGTGAGACGAACAAATAATGAACATGACCGTGAAAAAGTTGTCTCCATCTCTTCTTTTATTACTCCTCTGATTACAACCCTAATATTAGCTCTGTTAAAATGAATGCTTACCCGCATCCAAAGCCAAGCTAACAGAAAGGGCCAAGTGAAATAGCTCCACAAGGATGGCACAAGATAGGTATTTTTTTTAATTTTCCTTCAATCTGTATCTAAATCAAATTCCTCAAAACTGAAAAGCTACCATTCAATGAGAAAGATACAGAAGCATCAAGTGTTTTTTTAATTTTCCCTTACATCTAAATTATATTTTATACTTGTATGCTACACAGATTACAATTTTTTTTAAAATGCAAAAAAAAAAGCACTCTTCCTGAAAGAGATGCAAACGTCTACACTTCAAAACATAACTCTATAGTACAGTATAGTATAGCACTGGCCACAACACTCCCAAGTATACTCCAAAACCAAAGAAATAAAGGAACAGTTTGGAATTATTTATAAGGTACTCTTCCCATAAGGTCAATGGAGACTGCTGCTTGTTGACACAATAAGCGGCACTTGACAAATTCTGTACTAATGAAATACCAAGTACTATTCAAAGAGCCATCAGCTCTTCCCTAAGCAGATCATCAAAATAAAAAGAAAACTTTCTAGTCATGACATTTTGCCACGGCATTCTGGGTCCCACTGTTGTAAGAGGAGGGGTATTTCTACTTTCCTGACAATAACCTGGAGTGACTCCTTTGGAAAAAGGGATGCTTCCCTTCTTCAGATCAGAACAAGGGAAGATTACAGACTCCGAAGAGGTACAGTGAGCTTGTACTAGAGAACAAATCCAAAGCAAACACTTGCAGAGATTTCAGGGTGAAGAGGAAATTGCACAGAATTTGTCTCGTGTCAGAAGACATTTCAAGCCCCTAAACTACAAAGCAAAACCATCAAAAAAACCCTATAAAGAACAGAACAGGGTGGAATTTATTTTAAAACTTTTTTATTTTAGCTGCCTCACCCATATAATTTTAAATTATAGCTTTAAAACTGGGAATATTTGGTGGTGTTTGCATGCTCACAAGAAAAAAAAGGCATGGAAGGAGACCATGGAAAGTGGAAGAGGTCACTTCTTATTAAGCCAGACACATTATAAAAGAGAACTTCAATGTCAGTGATCAGACAGTAGTTCAGAGCGTGAGTTAGAAAAAAAATTTTATGTCTTTTTTGTGTCTTTGATGGAACAGATTTATGTTTTAATAGGCAAAAGTCTGCTTTCAGCTGTCTAAAAGCATCTTAAAAACTAGACACTTTCCCATAATGCTAATTCAATAAGAAAAATCTGACAAGAACCCAGGTCAGATGACGGTCAAATTCTTCCCCTCCTTCTAAATCTTCTAGAAAAGATGAAAGAATAATTAAAACTCGACTTGATACAACTAACAAAATAGTTCATCAATATGTTTCAAAGAATGGATAGGAAAAATTACAAGATTAAAAAAATAACAAGAGTAAAAGAAAAACAGAGAACCCAAAATGCCAATTCACTCCATCATGTTGCAATTAAAAAATAATCATCTCACACATGTTACTGCTTGCTTGAGTTCAAACATACTCAGCTGCCGTACCTAAACGTGAGTAATAAAGCATGCCATGCCATTCTCCATTTTGTACGGGAAGCTGCTTTAGAATTTAATTATTACTCTTCAAATTGATACTAAAATTTAACTTAGCCACAATACCTAACGAAAGCAAACATGGATGTCAAGCTCGTGCTGCCTCACTAATTGCTCCATAGAGCTTCTTTCATCTGCAAGAAAAATATTAGGCTATTGACATAGGGGTCTCATGGAAATGTAGCTTCTTATGACCAGGTCACAGTTACCTATTCTTGTAAGTACCTTAATTCCCAACATCTTCCAACCTTTGAACTGTATATAAGAGTTAAATAAAATACCATTAAAAAAAATCTGTCATAGACAGAAGCCTGCTTTTTTTTTTAGTTTGCATATATATTCTCAATTTGTGTGTACAGCTCAGATTTTAAAACAGAAAACTGCTTTATTTTTAGCAGGGCAGCTTTGAGTCATCTAGTCTAAAATTCTAACACAGTTAGATTGTCACAGAAAATCACACTTGGTCTACTTCACAGCAGCATTCCCAGCACAAAGCTCAAATTTACATTATGTATGCAAATTTAAAAACTGTCATTGCTACAGCTTTTTAAATCATGTTAGTTCTTCTGAAAAAATTCTATGTGTCATACCTAAAGCCATTATCCAACCAGACCAGAAATAGTGTAGCAGAAAGAGAAATTTTTCCTTTGATTCCTGCCAACTTGCTCTTGTTTGTAACCCATCAGTCTCAGCTCATTCTAGATCTCTGGATCCTAGAACATGCTTAGTGGAAAACAAGGCATGCAGTTTCTTACAAGGTTACTGCAAAGAATTTTAGAAGTAGATATATCTTCATCAATAATGATGGCAAAATTTGATAAGTTCCCAGTTCAGAGGGCCATGGACCAGCTTGTAATAAAAAACCCAAAAAGATTATGAACCTAACTAAATAGGCAGACAAATGCTTATTTGAGAATAATTTCTTTGGTAGAAAAACAAGCCTTTTAATGTATTGTAAAGCATATAATTGTTTTAAAAAGTACAACTAATCATACAAAGTCTTAATACTAAGTCATAATTGTAACATAGTTAACATAACATTCCTGCAGTGTTAATTCCTTTGCATTTTGTATATTTCTATTCAATAAAGTTTTGAAAGTAATAGTTGAAAAAACTTCACAGTGACTTAAATAGGAAATCCCGAAAGTCTTAATTGTGTGTTACCATTTTGTGTCATTTATAAGATGGGAGTAGGGCAGATTGTTACAAGCAGTAGCAGTTAGCAACTCTTCACAGCAATTTTAAAAGGTAATGTCACCATGTTATCAAGATATCTGCATTTCACACGTGATAACCATTACCAAAATTAATTTGAGGATCAGTTACTGTAATTAGACTAATGCTGAATCTTGGACTACCTCGCAGTTATCTTTAGGTATAGTCATAAACTGAGGATGAAATAATCTGAGATCAAATTCCCTCTCACAACAGTGCAGGGGCCCATACAGACATAGCTGGACACCACTGAATAATCCAGATGAATTTCTGTAATGTGCAACCTCTAGGGAGGAAAAGCTGATTTTCTGGCTTCTCGGCTAGGTGACTAGCTCTGACTTATGAGAAGGAACAGATTTCCATAGGAGAGTTTACTGGTGTTTAACCAGCAGCCTACCAATCTCTTTCCCAGGAACCCTTGCCCTCACTGAAGGAACAATTCACTGGCTCATGATGTATCTCCTGAGCTACCACAGGTGACAGCATGGTAAATTAAAATAAACCAGCACCTATGTTCTCTCAGTATTTCAGCCTGCAGGTTGCAGCAATTCAGCAGCTGTTACAGAATAAGCTGACCCATTTTGAGATCATAGATGAGTACTGCTGAGGCCACACAAAATTTAGCTTTTTTCATCCATCACACCCACTGTAATCTCTATTTGTACACAATGTATTTTAAAAACTTGAACAACTAATAGTAACAATGTTAAACACTTATGTCAACAAGTTTCCTTTTTCATTTAATAATCATCTACTGTAAATTATGGAATTAATCTACAGTCATGCAGAATTTATTCCACATAAGATGCATGAAAAAGGCAGAAAATCCTTGCTAATCTTAAGAGTTCCAGTGAGCTCTCAAAAGTCCTTTTTTAAAAAACAAAAGCCATTTATTTTACTTATAAACTAACAATATGAGATCACTGATTTCAGGTCATATTTTTAAAAGACAAGCTAACCAAATTAATTGATCCCACAGCTCTACAATGATAGTAAAATAAAGATGTATTCTTAGGGTCTACAAATATACGTCAACACATTAATGCTACCATTGACAGAACTAGAGTAAATAATTTTCTTGAATTAGTTTATTTGTGAGCCTCTAACGTCATGAAGAAACACAGTATAATTGGGTGTAGTCATTTCTCTTTCGTAGGAAGGATATCTAAACTTCACTCTGCTTATACAGATGGGTATGCAATGTAAAGTATGTCTTTTATAAGTAAAATACCATTCAATTCCACAAAGTCTGCACCTAACTCCTAAAGATGCCTTGGTAAATCAGAGTAGTCTTCTCATTAGAAAAATGGAAAAAATAGAACTGTGTAGAAGCAAACAAGTTAAATACTTCGACATTGTTCAGTTAGTCCTGACAGTGTGACATGTGTGAGGATGGAGAAAGAGTGAAAGATAGATCCTTAGGAACAGGATCTGGCATAGTGAGGAAAAGGATGCAAAATGCAGCTATTACACATAAAGGACTCCTCCTCACCCACAAGTGAAAAAAACCTCAGTTAAAAGCAGAAAACAAGCATGGCACTTGAAGTGAATAACTGCCAGCTTTCAGCACTTTATGGGTACAATATAGCTAGAAACTAAGTGGAGCTGCATATGTTTTTATGCTTTAACAAATTCAGAGCATACAAGTGCCATATTTTTCCCTTTCAGGACTTGTGACCATTTTGAATGGAACCCCAGTAACATGAGGTAAATATTCTGGTACATTTTCTACTATAGTTGAGACAATAACAGGCCTAATCCATCCAAATACTATTTTGCAGCAAGAAAAATTAAACTGTGAAACTCAATGCATATCAATGAGATCAAATTTTACAGAAGTTTGTTGGGTTTTTTTTCTAAAGACTAGACATATATACCGATAACAAGATAACCCACAGGCCAACTCTTACAGGTCAGGGTGTAAGTGAACTGCTAATGGAGTAGTCCTAGGATAAGACTTCCCTATTGGCAATTCATTGCATTATCCCATATCCTTTCCTTGAACAAAGTAGCACATAATACTAGTCACTGCAAAAGCCACTGAAACACTGAAAAACTGAAGTCTGCTGATGTGATTGACAATCCTATATGTTCCTTTGAAATCATGCTCAGGGTGCTAAAAAAAGCACTACTGTACCTCCTGACGAATCAGTCCTTACCTCTGTGCACTGTTAAAAAGTTAAAGTAAATTCCTATATTAAATTTCTATTCTGATAAACCACAATTACCTCCATCATATGCATAAGAAAGAGACAGGTATACTCATTTATTACAGGCCTACAATGCAAGTTAGCAGTAATCAAAAGTAATCAAAAAAAATCAAAAAATCAGATGTACATCCTCTTGGACAGAGCACAAATCATTGAAGGAGAGAAAAGAATGGGTTTAGGCAACAAATCTGTGGATACATCTAATAAATGTATAAGGAACTTATACCAATATATTTAAACTTTCCGAGGGAAGCATGAGATCTCCAGGAATAGTATATTATAAAACCTGCATAGAATTCTTAGCTAACAGCAAGATTGTCAGTGTTTGTGTTAAGGGGGGAAAAAAGTATACTTCCAACAGGAAGCATTCCAGAGATGTGCAAGAAACCCCCGTAACTTGGCATTTCAGATTTCCAGGGCAATTAACTCCCCACTGTATCACATCACTTAACATTAATTAATTGCTAAAGATGTAGTTATGTAACTAACTGAGCTGCTAAGGATAAAACAGTTCCCGAGCTCCCAAGGCTTCAGTGGCACGCCAAATTTATATCAGTGAAGCACAGGGATTTACCCTCTTCTGAGATTGCCAAATCAAGCACTCATTCTCCTTCCAGTGTCAACTAATGGGAACGAGTCAAATAAATGTCAGTCAAGCCATCAGCCCACCACTGCACGGAAAGCTTTATGGGGCAAAAGGTTCTGAGAAAGTCCCATTGTCATTCTGCACAAAAAACATTGGAGGGTTCACATCATGGCACTCTTGGAACCAGGCCCCCTTATTGTATATTACTGATACTTCCAGATGTTTGCTTCTTCAGGAGAAATCCCAGCCTACACTAATGACTGTATTACCTAGAAACATCTTACTTCTCAGGATAAGCATAAATTAGGGAATGTGCTAATTAATATCACTCTCATATATAGCATGTCTTACGAGTTAAAGGTGGCGTTGGCTCAGGGAAAAACAAAATCAACAAACAACGAAGTTTGAGTCCACTCATTTAGGTGGACATTAGCTTAGAGATAAGAGTCTAAATTCCTTTGTTGCTTTTGAAAAATCTGAAAAAAAATTTTATAGCTTCGAAACATGGTGTTAACACAGCTGAAGAAGCATATAAGCTCACTCAAGCAGCAGGCAGCTGAATTGCACATCCAGAAAGAACCAACTGCTACCATTTATATAGTGCCTTCTGATTCCATGTGGGTGACTGGTGTTTGATTACTCCAGAACATGGAAACAGTTTCTAATCATTTAAATAAATTACAATTTTGGATGGATGAACAGAGGCTGCATATGTACTCTGAAGCTCACTCAAACACACTGAAGAAGAGAGTTTCAAGGTTCTATCTGAATGGATTTAGCAGGAAT